>NC_053120.1:8453113-8643113 GCF_010015445.1 Perca fluviatilis
TGCACCATGACCTCGAGCCAAACAACCCCCCAGAAGCTTTTTTCACTTGGGTCGAACATTGGGAGAGTTAGCATTATCAGCTGAATAGCTTAGCGCAGGGGCTAATGGATCCATGTTTGTATCTCATAAATGACCCCACTAATAATGCCCGAAATTATACCAAACTTCTACACTAGTACATATAGGTTATGCACTCATAAAATTATCGATTGGTAAGTTTGTAAGTACACCAGAAGTTCATGTAAATAACACTTGCCTGCTGGCTTCTGCTCTCTGCTGTTGCTGCTGCTGCTACCGAGTGCTTAGGGCCATCTACAAATTACAACACTGAAAAGAGATACAACAAAAATATTTACATTTACATTACATTTGCATACAAAACCAATGTTCATTTTATGAATGCTTTTTATGATTTTATACAATTTTCAACCTGATAAATTGTTATAGATTAAGCTGCCCAACAACGTTAGCTCCACCTAAGCCAGCCAAAAGAACAAATTGCTGCATACAGTACATGTTAAGGCATCAATATTACGTTATCATTAGTCTATAGCTACGACGTTCCACATCCGGGATTGCTCTTGTTCTGCCGTAAATGTATTAATTAATTTATGAGGACTATGCTTAACTGCTCCTCAGATCTCTATAGGGTAAATCCAGACAGCCAACTGGACTATCTGTTGCCCGACTAAAACAACCTTTGAACGTACACGTTCCCGCAAAACAAGTTCCCTCCCGAGGCTATTTTGCAGAGGCAACGTGGCTCCGCTTGGCCCTTTGCACCACCCGAGACGATTGTGATTGGTTTAAAGAAATGCCAATAAACGAGAGCATGTTTTACTCCCATCCCGGAATACTGTGTGGATTCGCCAGACCCTCCTCCCCAGCGCTGTGGAGGAGGGTCTGGCAATGAGAGACTACGTTATCATCAAACTGCAACATTTGCATTCATTTGAAGTTTCTGGCCACCTGATGAACAAGTCCTATATTTACTATTTTTTTGTCTCTCGTTTGGTCTCTACGAGGGAAATATCCCTAGATTTATTAAAATAAAACCAAAAGCTGTTGGCCTTAAAACTAAAATAATGACCTGAAAGATAATAAAACTGTAGAGCTCAGGGGGAACTGCAGAGTCAGTTAATAATTATCTGTTGGTTCATCAGTATGAGCAACATCTTTGACATAGTATTTAACCTTGTCATTTTGAGTTGAGTCAAAGATCTTAATATGTCTTTCCTTCCTCCTGATGCAAAGTTTTCATTCCTGAAAACTTTCCCTCTCATGTTTGAATATCTATAAAATCTTAACGGCAGACAACGGCAGTAAACACACCGACATTACACACAATGCCAAGAAAATCAAAGCAATTTAACCACATGTAAAAACGGCAGTAACATTATTCACATAGTGTTGAAAAAAACAAATTTGAACATGGCAAGACCAAATGAGAGTGAGGTTCTAAGCAGAATCTGTGAAATACTTTTAAGGAAGAAATACACTCCACTAGTATGTTTATATTCCTGAGGCAGAAGTACCAGAGCACTGTACTGAACTGTGGCTGTGCATGAACGAGAAGAAATAGTGTTGTATAATGTTTTTTATTTGATACATTATTTTTTTTTTTTTTTTTGTTAATGTGAGCCACGATGTTAATTACGCATATGGATTAGTATTTTAATGAAGATGCCTTTTTTTTGCCAACATAACTGCTATTTAGATTATATTCACATTCCTATACTGTAGAGAAGTTGTAGGGAGCAGGTCAGGGTTTGAATGGTTTGGTGTACAGAGCATTGGAAACAGAAGACCATTGTTTGTGTTCTTCCTTCGAGTTGTTAGGTGTAGGCTACAAAATTTACCCCGTACGGTAAGGTGAGGATCGAACATGTTATAATACCTCCATCCACCCAAACCCCTTTTTTAGCGGCTTTGATTAATAACAATTTTTGATACGTCAAAAACAAATGTGTTTCCCTCGAGACATAATTAAGAATGTAGTTTGTATGGGGACATCATTTTTTAGAGGCATACCTTACTTTGCACGACAGCTGGATTCTTGTGACCTCACAAGATCAATCTAAAATCTCTTGTCAGGCTTCAAATAGTCTCGCATTGCCAGAACGTCCTCCACAGCGCAGCGGAAGAGGGTCTGGCTAGTCCACACAGCATTCAGGGATGGGAGAAAAATGTGCTCTGGTTTATTGGCATTTCTTTAAACCAATCACAATCCTCTTGGGTGGCGCTAAGCGCTGGACAGAACCACTGTGCCACTGCAGAATAATCTTGGTAAGGAACTTGTTTTGGTGGAACATGTGTACGTTCAAAGTTTGTTTTAGTCGTGCAACAAAAAAAACTCAGATTTGCGGTGGAATTTCCGGTGGCACCGAAGCAATCCCGGAAGTGGAACATCTAGGATATAGACTAGACCAAGTAATGCAGATAGTGTCCAAGCCACCGTGGCCCGGCCAATCGGCGTCTTGTGAGGAGCTACAGGCTGCTAGGGGCGTAATATTTCTTCATTGAAAGAAGAGCAAAGAACGGCACGGAAGGTTTTTTCGCTCTTCTCCCGAATGGCTTCGGCAAGAGTTTGAAAGACAGATGGTTCATCCAATCACCTGCAAGGTATTTCTTGAAAGTGTCTGCCCTTTTCTAAAAAGGCTTTTATGACCTCTACTCAGATGGTTCTGTATAACAAACCGTCTGGTGCGTCAGGTTATTCCATACCTACAGTAATAGACAAACATTGTCAGCAAAGACTTTTGTCAGCACCCTCCAACACCATTACCAATGATCACTACGATGGAGATTTATACAAGCATATTTGGCTATGGTTTTAGGCAACTGAAAGTACAATTTTGGTAGGACATGTAATGCAATCAATTGCCTCTGGCACCAAATTCAGACACTTCCATCTTCATCCCAACCTTCTCCCTAAAGGTATGTTCAGAAATATGAAGTTGTGGTGTAATATGAAATGTAGATGTGTGCAATTGCATACAAAGTAAATCTTTTTTTTCTAAAAAAAAGAAAGCTGCCAGTAGGAGCAAACATGCTAATTTGCTCTCTGCGGTGCAGATTGAGGTAAAGTTGTGTCTGTGCAATTTAAAAATGTTTTAACTTGAAGAATTTGCATTGATTCCAGAGCTTTATGAATCCAATTCATAAACATACAGAGATAAGAGAAAAAAGGATAGAGACTGGCTGAAAATAACAAAAAGAACAGGAGGTAATTTATGAGATTAGTCCGTCTGAATCAGCATTGATTTTAACCAAGACTATTTTTCCCTAACCCCAAGTGCTTTGTAAGTTGTAATTTTATTTATATTATCAATAGAAATGTCTCCTCAGTAGGATGATGAACTTCACCGATATAGCATTAAGCTTTGTATCAGTAGAAACCCGGTAGTATTTTTGAATGACCGTGCTTCCCTCCCTCATGTCCCCCTGAGAGGGGAGATCTCTGTATTGTGGGTCTGGAAAAAAGCCTCAGATGACGCAAAATTACGTTTTTTGCGTCTTCTGAGGCTTTTTTTGCCCATAGGCAAAAGACTATAGCCTGTATTAGGAGCCACTTCCGCATAGCCCATAGGGGGTTGGACTGTCTGCTTTTTCCGGAGATTGCCGAGGAAAAAACGAGTGTCAGCCATTTCGAATCCTCGCTTAGCTTCTCAGCAGGAGAAGAAACCGTTCATCCCGATGGAAATTTTAGAACAACAATTATGTGCATTCAAACTACCGCACACGTGTACCACCAGGATACATTGGTACAGATCGGAGAATATGCAGGACACTTTATTACAGACGCAATACTCAACACACTACGCGAGCTTCGCCTGCATGGAGACCAGCGGTGGTGCTCGATGCCTCTGGCCGGTAAAGAGACCTCATCGGCGGGGAGCGTTGAACGAGTGTGCCGGTGGAAAGCTAACGCTAGCCGGCCACCTGTTCCACCAATCCAGCTTGCAAGTGTCCGCTCATTAAACAAACTGGACTACATCCAACTTCAACGAAACTCCCAACGTGAGTTCAGAGACTGCTGTGTTTTTGTTGTTGTGGAAATATTGCTGTGGACAATCCAGCCTGCTGCTCTGTCACCGGGTAAGACTACTAGTGGAAGTGGGCTGTGTTAACACGCACTGCCTGTTGCAGAAATGGGGTGATTTGTATCCAACTAACTGCTAACTGCTGGTGGAGTTTGTGACTGTAAAATGCCGACAATTCTAGCTACATCCCACGCAAATTTACGGCTGTGTTTATACTCAATGTTTATACCACAGCCCACCAAGAGCTAATGCTAGTAGCTATGTGTCAGCCTTCTTTCATGGCTTAGTTGAATTCTAATGTAGAATGCAGTCATCCATTAATACCTGACAATGGACACCTCGAAGGGCATTAACCCGCTTATACCATGGTCACTTGCCAAATAACATATTTTTGAAAAGTTCATATTTTAATTAGTTTTACAATCGAAATCTAAAGTTTATCCAAACAATAACTCTGTTTCCCTGGTTACGCCTGACTGTTTGACTAATACCTGGAACAATCATTCCCATCCATCAGGTTCTTATGCAATGCAAACGTTGTTCTCTCCACCAGGAATTAGGAAGAACCTTAGATACGACTTGCCTCCCTTAGCAACCGGAGATATTTATATAGTCCGCTCAGCTGATAGAACCCTTCAGTTTAGCTACGAGCCAGAAAGCTAACGCTATGCTAGCAAGATCCAAAGTCAATAACATTGTGTACAGTTGGCAATCAGTAAAAATAATTTGACAGTATGTTGAACAACAAGACAAGCTAGCTATCCAGCCATGTCATTGTCCCCAAAACAATGTAACGACTTTTACGAAGAATTTGATCCGCGATGTGTAACGTTACTGTCGGCTGCAGCGGCGCAGCCTGAAGCAGCGAGCTGAACAGCGAACCGGATGTGAGATAACGTTATTCGCTGTGAAACAAAGTCAGTCCAGAGGGCCAGTTTAACTTACTTCTTGCAGCCTGTGTGTTTTAGCACCATCCTGTGGTGTTCAGAGGACGATTTGGAAATAATAAATCCACATTTCCTTTTTGATTTAATGTAGCGCATTCATATAGAACAGTAAACAGTCAGTTTCACCGAACTCCTTTAGTAGGTGTCCTATATCACTTTTTAATTGACACCCTGCAGCCAATCAGAATCGAGTATTCACCCAGACCATGGTATAATTCTTGATAACAGACCGCTGCTAAGGATAACACACCGTTGCCATGCATAGCAGAGCGTTGCCATGGACACAGTTCCCTCTGGAGATATCAATCAATCCGCTGAAAGAAGTCCGGATAATGTGTCAGCTGTGGCAAAAAAGTATATATTTTAAATGTGTAACACCACTTGAGCCACGGTGAAAAGTTTTTTCGTGTATATGGTTGAAATGACAATAAAACACACTTGTTGAGTTGATCGTCTCACTGTCTGTCTGTAAAAGGTAGGCGTGGCTTGGGAGTAGATGCTGAAGCAGTGAAGCAAGTGCATTCTGGGATTTGGTGTCTTTCATCCACATGAGCCAAAAACACATTTTCTGGCTTTTCTCGGCCTAGAAGCAACCAATTTCTAAAAAAGTTTCACATTTCTACTACATAAGTGACCCAATTTAAATATATATTCATCTTTCCAATGGTGACATATTCCTTTAAACATGTGTACATCTGTACAGCATTGTGTCCTCCTAAGCAAATTCATATTGCAAATTAGTTGTAAATTAATGTAATTTGTTGTAGAAAGGTTCAAACACATGCAATACATGATAATTATTCTAATATAAGAGCAATGTCAGGAACATATTGTATGCTTGAACTCTCCTCCCTCTCCATGTCTCTCCATTTCTTTCTTGATCACAGCCTACTTTCTCTATGATGCCGCTGGATATAAATGTGGACTGTCAATGGAAAATATAAAAAATTGTTGGAGGCCATTACTTCCAAGTCATTAGTTAAAGGTGGGTGGACTGTGCAGTCTCATGAAATCATCAGTGCTGCTCTTCAAGTCATTCTCCTTGCTGTGGAATTGGTCTCTTCAGCACAGTTGTGAGTGATTGCATCGCTCTGTGCTCTAATATGAATTAGTATGAATAGGTAAGAGAGGCAGAACTTGTACTGTAGCAGCAGTTAGACTTAGAGGGAACAATATCATACTACATTTTAATTTGGTGTGTGAAAATTGCATTTAAGTGACTATTACTCTTGAGTTAAACTGAAAGTGATCTAGCCTGCTCCTCATTCATACCAAAATAATCATCTGTACTACTATAGACCTAACAAATTAATATATTCATTAAACTTGGCACTGGGTTCAGGTCGATTCATTTGTTAAATAAAGTACATCTTTCAATATTTAACAAAGCTTGTGTGAAATAAGTAGTACAGTGTATATTATGTCAGTGCTAACTTTGTTGATGCTTATTTTTTTTCTCAAAAACCACGTTTTCCAATAGATGGGTCAAACACAACAGGACTTTTACCCAGGATACCGGGGTTTGTGTCCCATTCTTGTCCGACGTGTCACTGAAACGTACATTTTGTAACCCCACATCTTTTCCTAAACCTATCAGTCCCGTTATTGTGCTGCATGTTAGTTAAAATACATTTTTTTAATGATGCCAAATCGTTCCCGACACAGAGCGTCAAAAAGTGACACAAAGAGTCCCGAGTCCTGACCATGGGTTGAATTAGTTCAAAGCCACACAGCGTCTGACTGAGATGCTAAAGGCAACTTTTTGGTTCAGTAACAAGCACCAAAGGCACCTGACCAAGCGTTGCTTTCTGAGACACTGGGAGTGAGAATGTGTTGGTGAAGCACATTCTCCCTTTTCACTCTTGCATCACTAATAATTATTTTTTAAGAACCAAAAAATTGCTGTCGTAACCATTTATGACATTTCATCTTAAAAGTCTTTTATTCATCTGTTTTGATGTCTGAGACATCCGATCTGGCTGCCCGTCAGCATAACCAGCACAAGACTAAAGCCATGCGAGGGGTCTTGGAAGGCTGTACTGAAAGAAGGCACAGTGGTGCGTTGAGCTACATGCTAACATCAGCATGCTAACATGCTCACAATGGCGATGCTAAAATGCTCATGCTACATGCTAAGGAGGTATAATGTGGGTCATTTGAATTTACACTGCAGATAGAAAACTGTGTCACAGACAGTGAATTCTGGCAGCAAAGAGAGAAGGACTCAAATGCAGATGAAATACATTATATGTTACAGAATACATGGTTCAGGTTTAGGTGGCTTGAAAGCAAATGTGCAGGCAACAATGACAAGCTGGCAAGGAATTAATGGAAATGGGCTGGTTATATAGTGCAGAGGTAATGAAGAAAGTGGGAACAGGTGAGCCGGTGGGTGGGGCAGTCAGGGGATGGGGAATGGCAGGGACAGGGGTTATTGCAGGTCAGTACAGAGTGGCTTGATATGAAAAAAACTGGGTTTTATTTTCAGCCTGCGATTTTAGTAGTTATGGCATTGTACTCAGCAAAGTCATAATTGAGATCTTGAAACAAATAACTAAGAATAGGTCCAACAGTGCCAAAAACATGGACAATCAGACAATCATACAGATTGTAAACAAGACAAGAGTATAGCCAGATTAGCTACTGTATCATTTGGAGGTAAAACCAACCAGACATGAAAACTACGTCAAGTACGGTACGTCATCGTTGAACCAAAAAGTCAGTCTGTAAATTGTGGTCAATGTTTAAAACTAACAATTTAATTCAATTTTATTCATAGTATCAAATCATAACAGGAGTTATCTCAGGACACTCTAGGTCTAGACCACACTATAATTTACAAAGACCCAACAATTCCAGTGATTCCCCCCAAGAGCATGCATAAATGCGTAAATGCAATAGTGGCAAGGAAAAACCCCCTTTTTAGGAAGAAACCTCGGACAGACCCAGGCTCTTGGTAGGCGGTGTCTGACGGTGCCGGTTGGGGATGTGATGAACAGTGGCAATAATAGTCACTTTAAAGATAATGACTAGTAGTATTAGTTGTAGTAGTTCATGGTGTTGCAGGGCACTGCAGTGCGCTACAGGGCGTAGCAGGGCACAGCAGAGCACAGCAGGGCGTGGGTTATCATTTTTACCCTTGTGCGGTCTTCCCATCAACCTTGAAAAAAACGTTTTTGACGCGGTTTTTTCACAGTTTGTTCTTGCTTTTTCCAACGTTTTAAATTGTAAAAAAAAAATTCTTTACGTTTTCAGCACTTATTTCTACGTCCCATATTTTCTGATATAATGAAAACGGGTCAATTTGATATAATGAAAACGGGTCAATTTGACCCTAAGTCAACACAAGGGTTAAATCAGTTTGATAATTTAGGGATTTGTTTAAAACATGTCCAATAGACCATTGTTGCCTCGTTGGACCATTTAAAGCAATGTCACATGAGACAAGACATGCAGAGATCCCAACGATTACTTTAGTGAGGACACTTTTCTCATGCTGGATAGAAAGAAAAAAAAAAAATCCAATTTCTAATAAAAACTTTTTTTAAGTCAGACTAATGCTTAAATTAGTTTGTCTTAGGTGATGCACAGCTACATTTAGAGGTCTTATCCTGCAACAACTTTTCCTCCTTTATTTTTTGACAAACTCAAAAAATCAATATTACTGCTGTAATCTAAAAACCTTTGTATGCAACTGGGTGCTGTTAGATTGAACACTTTCACGACTTACTGTAGTTATTGTTTTAATGTCATATTCGTGATATGTTTGTTCTCATGACAACTTAGGGGGTCATTGTCCACAAAGCCACGGGCATCAGCTTGAAGTTCATAGGTCTGATAAGCACCAAATGAGAGCCACCTGAACCCTATTAACCCTGTTCTGTATGTTGTCCTTGGTGTGTGTGTGTGTGTGTCAGTAGGTAGAGGTATGCTACTGCTGATCCACAACGCTTGAAATCTTGAGCGGTTAATGTAAGCTCACGGTGACCCTTTTTTTTAATTGCATACCCCTTTGTCATTTAGAGCATGAGGTTACATGATTGGGATTTGATATTAAATAATGAGTGCTGAGGGTCAATTAACCCATCAAACTTTGTTGACCAAGCAGAGGCAAGGCAGCTTTGGCACATTTTATACGTCTGGTAATAAAAAAACAAAAAAAACAATTCCAAAACAACAGAATAAATGGCATGAAATTAATTAAAAGAAATTAATAAAAGAAGAACAAAAACAAAGAACAAGTCAAGAAAATACATTTCAAAAAGAAGGGCAACCTCAAGTTTCAGCACTATCACAACTAGGTATGATTAAGCTTTGAAAGTAAATTGCTGAGACAATGGTTTTGATCTTTTGTAAATTTGGTACAAATTTGGTACAAATTTGGTACAAATTTGAGACATATTAAAACTTAAGTGATTCTTCTCAAAGGCAGGTCAGATGACAGTCAGCCAAAAAAAATGCCCAATAGCCAGAGGGTGTTCAGACACAACAATTTATAGTTTTAATTTATAGTCGTTTTGAAAGACAACCACTTCTGTTTTTAGGACGCCGTCTCTTGCCAAGTTTGCCAACTTTGACAGGCTCCAATAACGCCATGGTCGTTGATATTCCAAATTTAGGCAGTTTTTCTATCGCCTGATCTCTTTTGCATGGAATGAACATTTAAAAAAACATTTTCTTTTCTACAATCTTTGCACATGGCTACTACGATATAATAAAGTTTGGGAATGAATAACAAATCAACTATGGTTAAGGTGTGGTTAAGGTCTGGCATCTAAAATGTTTAGTTCATGGAGCTGTACTTGAAATACTGAATAAACAGCATGCTAGAATTGCCAATACGTGAAATACCTACGTTCACGGCCACATGCACTGACTATGGCTTGCAAATCAAGTTGTTCCTCTCGAAGAGTGTTTCAAAAAGAATTATTTAGCAAATCTAATATCACTAAGGTCTGTGACAGGACGCGAATGCTGGTGTCCTGCCTAAGTCTGATGTACTATACGCCAATCCACGACCCCCACCTCCTCACTCTTACTTTCTGCCTCACTTCATAAAAGGGCATACTACTTCCTGCCCTGGCAATAAACGTTGGTATTGGAAATAAATTGTAATATGCAAAATTCTCTAATATAGATGTAATTAGGAAAACTGGGCGGAAAAAGACTGAAAACTTATTCAGTCGGGATTCAATGTTTAGACTTACCTGTCCCAGCCAAAATGTGGCAGAACTATGATTACCGAATCTGACACAGTAACCATCTGGAAAGATAAAAATGTTCCTAGCATTCATCTTTGCTACGTCTTAAGCTGAAGTGTTCTCTGCAGCTGTGGGAAAGCCTTTTTTTAGAGAAACCTGGGAAAGTAAAACTACCAAGTCAATGGACGTGCTGTTTATTGCAGTTAGCAAGGACAGTCTTTGGACAATCTTACATACTTTTATTCTTGTCTTTTGTAGAGTTATAGCCTGTTTCAATAAAGTTTGAATGGCTCTCTGCAAATTAGGACAAATCATAAATATTCAGTGTCATCTTGTCTGAACAAATGCTAAACAAAAGCTCTTTAAGTCACCACAGCAGGATGTAAATCCTCCCTCCTTGAAGTATTCATTTAAAGACTCATAAATTCCGCATTTAGTCAGACGAAAGCCGTCAGCCAGCGGATCATGCTGTGCGTTGTGGTAGGGGGATGAAGGCAGCACAGCGACAGCCTGTACTTGTTTTTTTTTCCTTCCTAATTGTGGTTTGCTGACTGATGTGTAGAATATGCATCTCGCGCTTGGTCTTGGGCTTTTGTTTATCAAGGAGGTGAAGCATTGCCGTGGATGTATCTCTATTAATCAATTGACTTCAGTGAAAAGCTGTTCCAAGTCTCTTACTGGGAAAAAAGAAAGAAATAATGTCTTAGTAAGACAATGGTTAAGAACTCCATTGAAAAAGTGTTTTCGCTAAAAGCAACCATGTGTTGTTTACATATGTCAGTGTGGCATTGTGTGCAGGGGTATGGATATGGGTGTTCTCAGATCTTCCTGGGTGACCCTCAGGCAAAACAGAAAAAAAGTCTACACAGGCAAAACCAGTGTATGATCATGACTTTTTAAGAAGTTGTCATCGTTATGATGATTAGTCAGGAAGATTTAAGAGGCTCTTTGAATATGCTTGAGAGGGAGCGAAGCACCGCGGTGACAGATGCTGCCTGCCTTTTCCCATCAGGCAGTGTTTTAAATTGTTTACAATGAAAAGTGCTAAAGGTTGATTTGAGGGTGTTCATGTGGTTATGAATTCACGCTTCAATGACGTTTATGACAACCCTATTGCTGCATGTGATGCACGAACAGAACGGGGATTGGGCTCTAAGCTTGATTTCCTCTTGTCATCTCTCATCTCTGATCTCTGAACTCTGCGTCTGTGCAGCCTCTACCTTCTGTGTTTCTTCTTAGGGCTTAGCAACAACACGGGCGAAAAAGGGTGAATATATTAATTGCAGCTTTTAAAGGTATTTGTAATAAAACCTCAGGAGAACTCAATGCAAGTCTGATTGAAAGAAGTTGATTCCAAAGGCACACACTTAAAGTAGATGGTTTTTTTTCTTCGAGAGAGAGTGTGAAGGTGAAGCGGGGGAAATATTCTTCAAACGCTGTTGCTGAATGTGTCAGTATTTGAGAGTCAGCACAGCACTACTTGCTTGGAGAGGAAAATAATTGGCTGCACTGTGCAAAGGCATACATGTCAGTCTTCTTCGGAGCAACCATGGATGTGATAACGCCTATGAATTGTGCATCTTTCAACATTGGCTCTATGTAGATGTGCGTTTATGTGCAATAAATACCCCTTAACGAAAATTCACGATCATATAGCGACTTTTCTACTTTTTCACGCTGCGACTCAACAACTTTTCCTTTTAATCAATGCCTGTCCTTGTTTATGTGTACCTACTAAGAGTTGCTCAATGTTGTGATTTGCACCGCTGCCATTAACATTTCTATTATGTTAATTAACAGAGATGTAATGCCTCTGAGAGGACTTCAAAAGGACAATGCCAAGAATAGCTGAGATGGAAACTGACAGGTTGCAGTATTTTGATCCCAGTTGGTGAATCACCCTTTGCAGAGTTTTCCTCACTCGCTTCCTCTGAAGTTGTTTCACGCCTCCATGGTGGTTTTCCCTTTTGGGGAGAAAAGAAGGAAAATGGCTGATAACATTTTTAATAAAAGCAGAACAGGAGGTGCATTTGTGAGTGAATGTGTATGTATAAGCTTCTGGCACTTGTTTTGCTTTAATAGAGCAAATGCATTGTAGAGCACACATTAGTTTTCAAAAATGTAACTTTCCTTCCTCTTATTACAGCAACTTGAAGAATGTATTTATCCAGCCTTCAACTCCTTCCTAGTAAATGGTCAGCGGATATCGTCTTTAATATCCACCTGCACATTAATATTACAAATTACTATAACAAGCCAGCCATTGGAGCATAACTGAAGATATGGCCCCCATGGGTTTTATTAAATGCAGAATTTATTATTTTTCAACATTCACTCGTCGCTCCTCAGTGACACTTCCTCACCTTAAAGTGCCCAGTGGCTTTTCACAGCTTGTCAGATTGTCATATATGGAAAGTATACAGCAGCGGCAGGACAGGAAGACACTAATAAGGTGACAAAATACAGAGCCAAGCATTTTCTAGCGGGAGAATGCTGCCACCAGTATGTCATATGGAAAAGAAAATTAATGTGCCAGGCTACTCCAATCCTGAATCTTATCTGTCCCCTCAGAATTTCTCTCAATAGTTATTGCCACCAAAATTGTTGGATTTCTCCAGGCTTTTTGGAGAGAAAAAGGAGTCGGTGTGATATGCTCTCGATTTGCAGCTAATGCATAATGATTCAGAAAAATGCTGGCACAGTAATATTCATCTTTTCATGACCAATGGCTTCTTGCATTGGTTTATTTCAGGAAAGTGATGGATAATTAGGATGCTCAGCTATACAGAAAACTATGCGACTGCTCATAAATAGTATACGTAAACAAATATCCAAGAAACTAATTGTGAATAAAAATTGGAATGATATTGCTGACTTAAACATACAAACATATCATAACAACCGAGGTAATGTATCGAACACCCTTTAAATCAACATTAAATAAATAAATAGGCTACTTAATGAATATGGCTTTGAAATAAATCCTGAAATAAATAAATGAAACAATACATATAGACATGTAATATAAATATAGAGATAAACAACATAATTCAATGAATACATAGGTTTTATATATATATAATTATATTTTTTAAAGACAACATTTATTTTGGCATATTTTAGGGGACTTCTATTTCATCATTTTACATTTATTTATTTCAGGGGACTTATTTTCATAATTTTACATTTATTTCCTTCTGTTTTTCCCCATATATTATACCAAAAATGAATAAGGTGTCGTTATCTCACATATCCAGATCAAAGCAACCAGGCATGGAGTGTGCGCCCTATGTAGGCTGAGTCCTTTGCATTGGCCGGGGTTCGAATCCGACCTACGGCCCTTTGCTCCGTGTCATCCCCTATCTTTCTCTCCCCACTTCTCTGTCTATCCACTCTCACTATCGAATAAAGGGAAAAGCCCCAAAAAATTATCTTAAAAAAAACCCAAAAACAACCAGGCATGGTCAGGAAGAACGGATGCCAGCTTCAGAGATGGACCTTCAGTTCAAGGTTGTAGCAACTAAAATTAAGCCAGGGCACACCCCAACGCCGGGGCCCGGGTCACAGCGGACTGGCGTCCAAATCTGCCCAGCTCATGTTTTATTTACTCTGGCAGATAGTGATATGCAGGCAATGCCAGGCTATGAAGTAGTTGTTTTGGTCTGATCTAAATCTGACCAAAACAACCCCCCCCCCTCATTTGAATATAGGAAATGGAGATAAAAAAAGAGTGTGAAATAAATGTGGCATCAGGAAATAAAAGTCTGAATTGAATAAAAGTAGTCCTTCGAAAAATTAAATTTTTTAAATAAAAATAATGATTCATTTATTGAACTATATTTATTCCATAGATGTATTTATTTATTTATTTAATATTGAATAAAATGGCATTCCATATAAAAAAAGGTAACTTTAAAGTCTAAATTCTCCCTGCCAATGTTATGAATGGAATTTTTTAATTGTTGCATCTTGATAGTTGATGTCAATGAAGAAGCCCCGAGAGCCACAGTTGTTTTAAAGCGCCCATATTATACTCATTTTCAGGTTCATAATTGTATTTTAAGGTTGTACCAGAATAGGTTTACATGGTTTAATTTTCAAAAAACACCATATTTTAGTTGTACTGCACAGCTCTCTCTCACTGCTGCAGATCCTCTTTTCACATGGTTTCTGTTTTAGCTACAGAGTGAGACCTCTTTTCTTCTACTTCTTCTGTACTATCTTTGATTGCACTCGCACATGCTCAGTAGCTCAGATGTAGATCATGTCAGCTAGCTAGCTCCATAGAAGTAAAAGACAGGCTGTTTCTCCAACTTCAGTCAGTTACAAGGCAGGATTAGCTGGGAGACTTCTAAACATGTAAGTAGTTCTTTTGTAGATTATGGTGAACTTGTGTGTGTTGTAGCAGTGCTTTGCTATTGAGAATGAGGTACCATGCTAGTGTTAGCATTAGCGTTAGCATGCTAACGCTAACGCTACGAGCTAACGGTTGCGGTTAGCCACCTCGTTTCGGATTGTGACGTCACAGTCAGAGCCGATTTTGAACAGCTAACTATAGGAGACTGAAGGCAGGACACATTCAGAAACCGTATCTCACTCAAAACAGCATGGATGGATTTTTTTCAAAGTTTGTATGTGTGTGGAAGCACCAGAGACACAAAAGAACACCCCAAATACCAGAAAAAGTGTTTTTTTCATAATATGGGCACTTTAAAACGTGTTCATCGGAACAGAAATGACGCGTGCGAGCCAACAAATACAAGTTGCAGATCCCTTTTTTTTCGTCTTGTGTCATGAACCGCTCCATTGTTCTAATAAACACTCTCAGCTCCGCAGCCACTCATCAGCGCTTCATGGACGTCAACAGACAGCTGTCAGTTTGACTCTGAACAGTCACCAGCTTGGCATGGAAAACATAAACACTGCCCATAAATGTATGTTTCAGAGGAACTTGATACCAATAGATGTGCAATACATAGGAAGGCTTGAGGGAGAACTTCTATAAAGGCAATGTGAAACACCTGCACAGCCTACTGCACCATCCATTAGATATAAGCTAGTCTCAGATGGCCTATTCTCAATTGGACGACATCATTAGTTTTGCTTGAGCCCCTATCACTACATAGACTTAACTGTTATCTCACAAGGGACTCCCACATGCAGTCCTGTGCATCGCTTCTCGCCCCTTGGGCCTCCTCTGCTTTTTCACATTACTTCTCCCTACGATGGCCCATCATCCTTTACTTCATTATTGCAGCCTTTCTATCCATCTCCACTCTTTTCTCTTTTAGATTCCTCATCAGCTTTGTTTTCCTATATTTTCATCTTCAACCCTCCACCAACTTTCCACTCCGCTACTCACTCCTTCTCCTCCTCTCACGCCGCATTCACTCCGTTCATTTGTTTTTCTCTCTATCATTTCTTCCTTCTCCTGTTCCCCCCCCCCCCTCCTCCCTGCTCCTTTTCTAACCCATCCACTATTTTCTCCTGTCCTCTACGCCTTGCTAAACAAAGCCCCACATTATCCCCCTCCTGCTTCTATCAGGGGTAGCTAGCCTGTCAGCCCCAAGCCTTAGTTAATCACTCAGGCAGTCGGGCAGCTCGCTGCTAGCTCCCTGGACACTAATAGCAAGACAAGCAGAGAGCGAGAGCGGGGGGGGGGGGACTCATTAGGAATACAGGTATTTAAGGAAATGGTCCATTTCAAATCAAAAGATAATTTGTCTCCTGCTCAAGTAAAGGTTTTTTGTGAAACAGACTGGAGTTATAATAGGTCAGCTACAGATGTGAAGTGGTCGGGTTGTGCTGCTGGCTATGCCGGGCCGTTGACATTATCAATTTGAGGCTTGATAAATACTTCCTGTGTTTGGACGGCATATTTTATTCCCAGAAGAGAGGTTGGGTTTGCTTCCCGAAGGCGTTTTTTTTTTATGCTGACTCCATGTTGCTGCGTTGCCGATGGGGCAAGACCCGATAAAGTTGAAAAATGACCTCCATTTGCACAGTGACATTACTTGCTGTCAGGCCTCTGAGGTGATCAATGCCTTTCAACAAATACCTCATTGCCCATTTAGTGTTTGCATGGTCATATCAATACTAGTGTGAATAAAAAGTTCATAGCTAACAGTCAAATGAAACTAAGGTGAAAGGCAATACTTTTTATTTAATAAGACGTAGTCCACACAACAACTTCTTGTCTTACTTTTTACAGATCTATTCTTTATGTTCAATTGATGAACTCCTAAACTGGGTTATATTGAAAGGTGTTAAGTAGACCACCTTTGAAAGAAGAAATATCACAAAATAACACTTCCTATTGCAAATCAAAAGTTGCAGAGCGACATTAGCCCTACATTGAGAAAACGCAGCCCCCTCATTTATTTGAATGAACCAGTCCATCGAGCCAGTAGTGGTGCCAAAGCAGAGGCCACCGGCAAAAAGTTGCTCAACTTTTGTCAGACTGCAACATGCAACACTGCTCATGCTGGCTAGTAATATCCAAGGTTAGCACATTTTACTGTTGTGTAACTGATGTTACTGGGTCAATTTGATGACTCAGTGGCGTACACATTTCTCCAATTAAGGTACTCTTGTACTACATATCTAGCATGTCACAGATAAACATTTTAAAGATGAAGTGAAGAAGAGAAAGTAAACACTCTACCACACCAGGTGACATTTGTGTAGTGGCCACAATCAGAAAAATACAAAGAATCATAAACAATCTGAAATGACTTTGTCTGTAGTAAGTAAGCAAGTATTTAACTAGCATCTTTCTAGATCTAGATGTCACAAAAAAAGAGCCACATATCCAATTAGGTCCAATGAAAAAGAAAAAAAGAGACCCATATCAACTATATTTTTGTATGCAATTCATGTGTGGAGAGTCAGCCAGTGAAGGATTCTCATGTTCATGCTCTATGGGCCCAAAAGCATTGATGCCTAAAACACATTTTCAGTGAGCAATTTGGTCCCCATATTTAAAGCAGCTGACTCAAAATAAACTTGGGAAACAAAGACAATGTGGCATTATTCTATCATTTGATGATGGTATGCTGCACAGGTGTTCCTGTTATTGCGTCCACCCCATGTGTTCCAAAAATGTGTCCAGTATCAATTAACAGAATAAGTAAGACTTGCTGTACAAAAAAAAAAACATCCAGCAGTACAGTGGGTACAGAGGAGGTGAACCTGTCACCATGTTGACATCCCTGCTATTAGAGGAATATTCTCAGGTGCAGTGGCTGGCAGTCTCCAGTGTTTACCGAGCAGCATCATTAGCCTGGCTTCTCACAGCCTTAAAATGTCATATATCCACAGTAATGAACGGTGAGAGCGCGCACTATTCCCACACTTCCCCGCTGCAGCACCACATTAATCCAAATGCTCAAACTCTGCAACTCGAGTCCCTCCACTCATTAACAGTGGCAGATATCAAGATAGGAATTATGAGAAAGTGCCCGCAAGTCAGGACATATATTAAAGAAATAGAAAGGGCAAGAGAGAGAGTGAGAAGATATCTTGTCATAAATGGGAAAATACCCTGGAGAAATGGCCCCGGCTTGGATGACAAACAGCATGCATTCATATTGTTTGGAGACTGTGACAGCTTCTTCTTGTAGTGCCAGAAACATAATCATAAGAATGTACAACTCGTGTAGTCAAACAAAATGTATAATAAAGACTGCTTTCATACAGAGCAAGTGTTTTTTCAGAATGTTCTTAACATTCAGCTGAGTTTCATACAGTTGTTTTACAGAAAAATACATAAAAATAAAACATGTATACAACTGCATTTCCCTGTCCTGGCAGTCCAGTAGTACTGAATTTAGATAGAGTTCTTCTTGCACTTCCTCTGCTAGCAATTGATTTATTTATATATTTCTGGCCCCAAAGCTAAAGGGCTTAATGCATACAAGTAGTGGAATATTGTTTTTATACAGTATAACAATGTGAAATGGAATTTTTTTTAAATTTGGCCTATTCCAAATAGTGACAAATTAGTAGGGAAAGCTGTGGGATATTATGGTACTCCAAGCAATTATCATTATTATTACATTAGACGTTAGACATCAGTGTTGTAGTAGTATCTACCGGACCAAATTGCAATGCAGATTTCGGTGCCTCATTTCAGTGCCACTTAAATGCCTTCTGCACTGCTCTCTGATGCTCTGAAACAGACGTTAGAAGCAGCAGGAGCATCGCTGCACGTGACGCTAGTTAACACTACACTTGACAGCAGGTAACGTTAGCTAACCGTTAACTAGCAGCTGAATTAAACACGGTTAAAATGCTGACAGCTAAACAGTGTAAAGGGTGTTACAGCAGTGTGTAGCTGCCATTCTCGAAAAAACAACAGACGGTGCGTTCACTTGAAACTAGTAAGCCTTGTGGTGCATTCAAAGTTATTGTAAAATACCCTATTCCCTATTACCCTATTTTTTTAAGTATCGGAGCAGGCACCATTTAGGCATCGGCACCGTTTTAAAAGTATTGTTTTAGCACCGGTATCGGAAAAAATCAAAATGATACCCAACCCTAAGTCAAGACCACCTAAACTGAGACCAAGTCATCACCAAGACTTTGAGGGGTTGAGACTGAGTCAATACCAAGTTAGGGGGGCGGGGGAGAGGGGGTTAACAGTAACACATTTCAAATTAGAAATGAGTCAAGTTATTGGTTGCATTTTAAGCAGGAAGTTTTACGTCCAATCATAGTAATGACATTAACACATACAATTAGACAATGCAGAGGCAATTTAGTGATATCCCTGCAGATGGGGTCTTGACAGGTCTTGAAATAAAATCCCGAGTCCTCTTAATCCGAGACTGAGTGAAAATGCGATTCCGAGACCTTCAAAACGTTTTCTTGAGACCAAGACCGATCTTGAGTACAACACTGTTAGACTTTTTTTTTTTTTAGGATATGTCACTAACATGTTGACATCCAGTTGGCAGAAAGTGGGAATGTCAAATGGGCCGGATTCTATCTTCTAGAATTCACAGAAATGTGATTATTTTGATCACGATAAGTCCTGATCACTGATGGCAGTTTGAGTTGAATTAAAACCAACTGACGGTTCCAGTTAATTCTCTATACTGGAGACACAGGACATTTTGGGGAAATAAATTATTTGTAAGTTAATAAAAAAAAGTATAGCTTGCACTACAAAGATTGTTTGCACTTGTTTTCTTCCTGAGTTTAAATGTGCTTTATTAACAATAATCACACAGAATCACTGGCCAGCCAGTTCAACTACAATTCTATGTGAAGGCATTTAGCAACTTTACAACATGAATAATCATCTTTGAACTTCTAAGTATCACAGGCTGCACAGACCGATTCTTATTACACATCCATCCATCAAGGGATGAGTTAATATCAATATGAAAACTTGCCAGAGCATTACTGTGCATATATTGACTAAATATTGTTTTCCATTCTAGAGCATCACAACATATTGCAACTCATTACACTTCTCCACTGTCAAGATAATATCTCATGCTGATGATCTTTTCAGAAGCCAAGTGAGTCCATCTGTGACTTGAAGATTTATGACCACAAGTCCACCTTGTGCGAGACATTTAAACTGACTATATCACCTTTTAGATGACTTTCAAATCTTAGTCTGACCAAGCAGCATTTTATATGATGTTCTTCTTCCTTCTGGCAAAGGTAACTCTGCCAGTCTCAAAATCTCTGTTCTTTGTGAAGGCCTGATTAGAGCACTAACAGGCTTAGAGACAAGATTTTATTTAAATACAAAATCGGTAGGATTTATGAAAGTAAAATCTGAAAAAAGTAAAATCTTAATCTCCTAAACAAAAATAAAAGTCAATACTATTATGTATGCTTTATTGACCAAGACCAGTGGTCCTCCATTACTTGGATATCATCTTAAAGGCCTTGTATCCTGGGGACTTCTACATCTGTCACATCACGTACAAAGAACTGAGAAGACTGGAGTGTGTACAAACAAAGTATGCTTGGGTTTCTGTTCATGCAGTCAAACTGATTGTGAATGACAGCATCTACTTATGCAGACCATATTTTACATCCAATCTAGACTCTAATCAGTTTATCTCCTTACACTGACAACTCGTTCCTCTTATCTCCTCGACACTCAATCTCTTGTGTCTCATGTGGCTTGAGCAAAAACACTTGCACTAATTTACATCCAGGACAGCGCTTATCAATTTGCTTGTTTTGATCACTGTGCTGGATTATTATTTGCAGAGAAAATGCATCCCTGAAAGTGGCTTCCAGTAAAAGTGAAACATAAGAGTCTTTTGGCTTTAGAGACATTTCAGAATTGCTGAAATACCCTAATATTAAAGTGATGGTTCGGAGTAATTCACCCTAGGGTCCTTTGCACCATGACCTCGAGCCAAACACCCCCCCAGAAGCTTTTTTCACCTGGGTCTAACATTGGGAGAGTTAGCGTAGAGTATCGTTATCAGCTGAATAGCTTAGCGCAGGGGCTAACGGACCCACGTTTGTATCTCGTAAGTTACCCCACTAATAATGCCCGAAATGATACCAAACGTCTACAAGTAGTACAAATAGGTTATGCTCTCATAAAACGATGGATTGGAAAGTTTGTAAGTACACCAGAAGTTTATGTAAATAACACTTGCCTGCTGGCTTTTGCTCTCTGCTGTTGTTGTTGCTGCTGCTGAAAGATGAGTGCTTAGGGTTATCTACAAATTACAACACCGAAAAGAGATGCAACAAAAATATTTATTAATTTAATTTTTTAAGTAAGTGCTGTAGTATAACTAGCAGGAGACAAGTAATAATTGAGGTAAGTTTGGAGACATTACGTTATTTAATCATTGAATTAATAAATATTTTTGTTGTAACTCTTTTCGGTGTAGTAATTTGTAGACGGCCCTAAGCACTCGTCTAACTGCAGGTAGCAGCAGCAACAGAGAGCTGAAAAGAGCAGGCAAGTGTTCATAAACTTCTGGTGTACTTACAAACTTTCCAATCCATCGTTTTATGAGAGCATAACCTATTTGTACTACTTGTAGACGCGTGGTTATCATTTCGGGCATTAATAGTGGGGTATTACATAAGATACAAACGTGCGGTCCGTTAGCCCCTGTGCTAAGCTATTCAGCTGATAACGCTACTCTAGCTAATCTCCTGGGGGGGGGGGGGAGTGGGTTTTTTTTTTTTTTGGTGGTGTGTTTTTGGGGGGCCGGTTTGGGTTTTTTCCCCCCCCTTTTTTCTTTTTTTTTTTTTTGGGTTGGCTTTTTTTGTTTTTGTAGGTGAAGTGCACTTGTTGTGTAATTTTACCTGGAGCAATAAACTGATTTTTTGAAAGTCACAGTGCGTGTGCTCTCTCTTACTCTGAGATTTCTCCTTCCCACAGGCAGATGCCCCATAATGCAATTGCAAGTCAGGCAGCATTCGCCACATTACTCACTCCATTAGCTGCAGTCAGACTGAACACATGGAAGTTCCAAAATGTTATTGACAAAAATGCAAGTGGTTATTAACAATAAATGATGGAGATGGTGAAGGAGAGAGTGTGTAGGCAGGGAGGAAGCAGGAAGTACCGCTTTCAGGAGAGGAGTAAGTACTGATTAGGGCTAGCTGGGAGTAGAAATTGCTTCCGTATTTTCATATTTCCATGTAACTTATTTTAGATGCCAGAACATCAGGCTGATTTTGCATTGTTATACTATACTTAACAATATACTATCAGTATATATCTGGCATTTTTTTACTTACATCTGTTTACTTAAGGTAGAGCCTGAAACATCCATGTGTAAATGTGGACTGTTGCTATTAATAATTAAATAATTGCAAGAAGCATTTAGCATTACTGATTTAGCGTTAGAAGACAAATTATTATGATATTGACACAGTCCATCACAGGCTAGTTCATTCCTTGGATTTTATGTTGGGTAATTCTCCTTCTAATCATCCTCTAATCTTCCATCCAAGAAAAAGCTGAATTCAATGCTATTACGCTAGTGAGTTGTTAGAAACTGACATATCCTGAAGACTAAAACCTCAGAACACAATGCTTTCACCACAGCCTAAAACATTTGAACTTTTTCTCATTAAATGCCACCACAGCTCCGTTAGCCTCTCGGAGTTGAGCTGTAGTGGGGCATCAGCTTTGATTGCTCCCTGGCCTGGAGTGGAGCTGCAGACCCACACATGGCGGCAGTGGGCAGGTGTAGGAAAAGGCCCTGTTAATTGGCTGGGTAGTGTGGCCGGGCCTCCGGTGGGGCTGGGCTGCGACTCCTGACGAAGACACACAAAATGAGCTACTGCATCAAAAATTGAGGTTGGCAACTTCCATGCACGTCTGGGCGATTTTTCAAATGAGCATTTCTCGGCCCCAGAGGAAACCATGGCGCTCCTGCTATCATAAGCAATTGGAATAGAAATGGACACAAAATACATTTTTGCTGGCATGCATAAGTAGGTTGGGCAAGAGGGCAAGCTGTGATGTTCAAAGAGTAGCTGATAAGAGAGCAGGATCAAAAAGAGACGTGTTTTATTTTCTAAAGAAATGAGGTTAACATATTTTTGTTACTGTAGTATTTCTTTTCAGCCTCACATATCCTTTTCCTGTCCTTAAAAGAATGAAAAGAGATCACAGAAATGGGCTCCGAGTCCTAATAAGAACTGTAAGAGCTGCGTGACGCCTCCTGTTCCCTTGTAAAGCCTAGAGCAAAAATAGCTCAATTTTCACATCAGAGCTTCTAAACCTCTTTTAAAAGTTTGATAAATGTTACTCTAGACAAGTGTGCTATCAGCTTTCTTCAATCCAAAGCAGCTATATTACCTAAAGGGTCTGCATTGTTTTTCAGTTGAATATGTAGCCTAATATTTAACGATGCCACAAAATGGCAGTTTATTCTTTAACTTGCCTAATATGACACATTTCAGAGACAGAAAATGTGAAAATAATTTCAGGTGGGATTTGGGATTTGAATTGTTCAGACATTTGATTTGATTGCTCAAACGTGGGTGTGATAGTGAGCATGTAGTCTCTGGAGAACTACACTTCGCCCACACCTGGCTCACCGGCACCATGGGAAAGGGGGTGGGAAAAGACTGAAACAGAATTACAATCACTTAGCACTTGGAAATAAAAAAGAAGAACTAACAAACAGCTTTCAAAACTATGAGCTAAAAGAGGCTAAAACGCTCTGTAGAGTTAATTACCAACTCAATGTGGGTCCATTACTGCAGCTTTAGGCAACCAACAGAACAGGATACACACAGCCTCAAAGCCGTTTCCAAAGTCCACATGGTTTATAATTCTTTCTACGGCATTATCCAAATATTTGAGTCACTTCGGGGCTATTCTGAAATCTGATGATTTGAGGAAAAAATGCTTGCCTTAAATCCACTTTGTACGTCACGCTTGAACAGAACGTGGCAGTTGATTGAGGGACATTTGCATTCGGCCGACCAAATCACTATTTTTATAGACCCCTTTCGCAATTACATATTCTCTGTGTTAATGTTACTTTCAGATGGAATTAGTTCTTTATGTGCTCCGATGCTTGTAGTCCATTAATTTAGTTTTATTGCCGCTAAATTAGATTCACTTACCCCCGCTGGCAAGGAAGCATAATGTGCATAAAAATAACTTATACCTCTAAACATTTGTTCTCTAAATATTCAGCTCAAGTACACTGTAGGTAGGCCACACGAATGTCAATAACCTTCAATACTCTTAGGTTTTCAGACGTTTATTGTGATATGGACTGAATAACTCTCACAGGCTGTCTCTGCCGGCCCGAGGACACCGCGTCTCACCGCCTACTTCAAGTTTCCGAGGGAATGTTTTCTCTGAGGATCTGGCATTGAGATGATGATGATATTGTCACCTTCACCCACCACATTCTGTGCAGACGGCACATTTCACTTTCATCCTTTAACATTATGTTTTAGTGCCACTATTAAGGCATTATGAGTTTGCATTGTGTTGGAGAAAGGGCTGTGACTCTCTGGGTCACTTTGGGAATTGTGTCTGATTGCAGCTTGTGTGGTGAACTATGAAGTACATTTTCAAAGAGCCTTACAGATTGCTCTGTGGGGAACTGCAGCTAGTACTAGGCTGAGGAGAAACAACACAATGCTGAACAATAAAAGCAAAGCAGCGCATGCTGATTGCGGAAATATTTTGACACGAATCACAGAACATGTGTCTCTTGAGGAGGTAAATGCTGCTACTTGAGAGTTGTAAGCCCATCATTGAAAGAAGAAATAGACCCAATGTATTGTAATGACATGTAGACAAACCTTTTCTTGCATGACAAAGTAGCTATAAAATAAACATTACAAAAGGAAAAGATGGTTATATTGTCTAAGTTGTTGCTACAAATAACTAATGATAACAATCACATTCAGAGTAAATTCTACTCTGAGGCCAAATGAGATTGTTTTTTATCACTGTTCATGTCAACTTTCACAACATGGATATCACACTTTGGAATTAAAGTTGTTCACATTCAGCATTAGAACTTTATCACATTTCTGTTTGTTTTAAACAAAGCTGTATACATGTATACATGTAGTGTTTGCTCAGTGTTACTGCATCATTTACTGTCTGTGCTGAGGTTAATGTTTTCCTTTGAGTGTGATATGTGTGTCTGTGTACTCTGCTACATTAGAGCCTGAAACCTAATATTCAGCAGTACTTTGACCCAACAGCTGTCAGGTGGGTGAGAAGAGTACTGTACCTCCAAGTATGAAAAATGGTGGATTGATTTGTTGTGAGAAAAAAAAATCTAACACATGGACAATTCATGTGACATAGTTAGATATTCCTTAGATGCATGACCTACCAATACCTACACTCTTCCATGAGTGGGGTCAAAAATGACCCCAATTAGAATGAATGCGTTTTATGCGGTAAACTTAAGAAATTTCTTTCTTAAGTCAAAAAACTACTTAACAATACAATATCACACACACACACACACACACACACACCTCATGATTGTGCTCAAGATACTTACATAGTGTGCATGTCTAAGGGCAACACGTTCTCACAGCAGTTTGTGAAATGGTCACGTTATTTTTAATTGTATAATAAGATATTGATTTGTGTACACGTACACGATTATCTCGTTTATTTTGTGTTGCTGAGAATGTCATTTATTCGTGTGGTCAGCACATAATGAGAAGCATCTATACGGAGGTTGGGTTTCGGAAAAGAAGCACAGGGAAAGGACACGCCACACGGCAGGACCCGATCCCAGGTCTCTGGGATGCCGACGCACCACAACAATGGGACGCTGATGCGCCACAACGGTACGGTTGGGGTTAGGAAAAGAAGCACGGTGAAAAGACACGCCACATGCCGGGACGCGATCCCAGGTCTCTGGGATGCCGATGCGCCACAACAACGGGACGGTTGGGGTTTACATCGGGATGCGAACTCCAGTCTCTGGGGTGAAAGTCCTGTGTTGTTTGACCCATCCACTACCCCAAACAACCTCCTTACGCGGATTTTCGGCTTTTCATACTACTCGCTACTGTAGTCGTGCTGTGATCACGAAATATGCTTCCCATTGAAATTCATTAGTTTAAAAATCGTCCTCACCAACACAAAAAAAATTAGAAAAACGTGTCCTTGTACATGAATCCAGAGATTAAATAACGTGACCATTTCACAAACTACTGAGAAGTGCTGTCAATGCTAGCAGGTTTAGAGCCACTACTAAAAATAATACATCATATTGAAATAATTTTTGCTCTACTGAAAGCACATGAAATCTTGCAAAACGCGCTTGTCTTTATAACTTTCAGACTATAAAGAAAAAATTCCATAGACTAAACATTTAATTGATTAAAAATAACCGTAAGTTGCATAATATTTACAGTTTATGGTTGCACCCCAGCTACTGACAGGAAATGTAAACACACCAATATTTAGTTTCATCAAGGCTGAATGTCATCGTGACACATTGTAATTGACTGACACAATGTTGAGCACTGAAATTAATTTTCAACTGGAAATGTCAAAGTGCCAACAGACCTTTCTGACATGTTGGTGGTTACCAGTTAGAAATTATCTAACTAACTGCATCACTGCCTCTTGAAAAAACTACTTACTACTTAACAATACTTCCAACTTAAACTTCAATGTATTTGTATAACTTAACTCATGGTAAGGGAATTAAGGTAAAGTAAAGTAAACATGAAGGGATTTTGGTAAGCACTGTTTCGAATAAGAATACATTAATGCACTGTTAGTAGCTGTGATCAGATCAGTGATTGGTAGAGAGTATTAAAAATAATGCTAACATTTAGTAAAAATAACCTTCAGGGTGGTGAGACTGCTGGAATTAGATGTGTGGATCAACAGTAAATGTATACCTGACAGTCACAGTTGATAAAAATCAAAGGCCCCTAGGGTTAACCTTTGAAATTCCATAGAAAAAGCTTGGGGCCATTTCATAGTGGGGGGGGGGGTCTGGGTGTTTCCCACAAGGAGTTTTGAGCATCAACAACTTCATTTCCTGTATTCTGATACACTTTTATGCACCAGGTTACAGTGGAAATACCTTTATTAGCCTATGTGAAGAAAAGAACCACAGATGACAATTCAAAATATATCAAAAATGGAATATAAATAATAGAAAGTATGTTGTTGTGGGTCATTGAGCATTTGTAAGTGGGTATATGGAAATCCTGGAGCTTTCTTAGTGGGTATACTACGTATACCTGCGTATCACATAGATTACACCACTGGTCCTGACCAAGAAAACAAGCACTTAGGTTGATTGTACAAGCAGCTCATAACGACCCATATTTACATTTTGCAGCGACCTATCATTGCCTAAGTAAATATCACAAGAGCGAACAAGGAAGTCGGGTGAGAAAGTTTCCGCGTCATTTTAGCATTTTTATGTGACTCCTTTTAAGCCAATGCCTGATGATTTCCTTACCCTAAATAGTTGATGTGTAAACTCAACTAGCTCCTTTTACAACCTTAACTACTAAACAACGACCGTTACCTTAGATTCAGTCCCATGAAAAAAACAGCCACCCCTGTCACGTGTTACGGTTATATGTTTAAAAATGGCCACCGCGTGGCAGTTAATAGAATGGTCATACTGTATATGTCAAATTTCAGAATCATTGGAAATCAAAGTATTCTGTCATTTAGGTATGAGGATGTGTTGGTATAGAGTGATTTTTTTCTGTGTGTGCCTATAACCAAAATCATCTCAGTGTGTTTAGGTGGACTGTTGCTATTAATTCACTGAAAGAAACATGATAGTTTATTATAACCATGTTAGCTTGCAGACTTCTTCTTTCCTGTCTTTGCTGATGCAATGCTTCATTTCTCAGCAAATGAAAGACACCTGTAGATTAGTAGAATAGTATGAAACCACTGGCAGGGCAGTGAAACCAAATCCTGTAAATGTCTTGGTTTTTACTTTGGGAGGAGATGCATGTAAACATAGTGAAATGGCATGCATATTTAAACAGTATGATATTTGATAGTTTTCACCAAAATAATATGGCATTCAGCTCATCATTGAGGATTTTTAGTAGCTTTCAGTGCTCTTTAACTAATGAGTTGATTGAAACTGACAAATTCCGAAGACCAAAAACTTGAAACAAGATGCATAATTTACCTCAGCCTAAAACACTTGAAGAACGTTTCCCACTTACTGCCCCCAAAGCTTTAATAGCCTCTCAATGTTGAGCTGTAGAGTATCAGCTTTGATTGCTAGTCTGAAGTGGAGCTGCACATGGGTATTCCCAGCCTGTTCTCATGAACCATTCGTTCAAAAAGAAACGAAAAGTGAAGCACTGGAATTCGTAAGCATTCCACGTTTTTTTTCATTTTAATTTTTTTTATTCACTACGTTGAAGGCCGCTGTAAAGGAACATGTAAGGAGGAGGTCAGGGTGGATGGGTGGGCGTTAACATACAGGACAGAAGAGTTTGCTTCCCGGGGGAAACTAAAGCCTTTCACCCAGGAAATGCATGTTTTAATCCAAACCACAATCTTTATCCTAATCTTTACTAGTCACTAACTTTTGTCACGGCAAAACGCTCATGTTTTGTGGACTAAATTTAACCATAATGCCTGCCGAAACAACGGGCAGCTCGCGGTGCTCCATACCCGGCTCAAAGTCACCTATTTTCGGGTAACTGAACCACCATCTACCGCTGATACAACGAAGGTCTGTAGCCCAGGTCACGAAGCTCTGTAGCGGCTTAAACAACTAGCAACTGCCGCTCGCTGTCATGGAACTCGTAGCCAGCCGGCGTCACGTGACCAGCCGGCGGTCTCCTAATTTCATAGAATATCATACGTTTTGGTGTGCATACATTTTCGTAAGTGTTGTGCCTGAACACGTTCATTGAACGATAGTTCATGAACTCGTTCATATTTTGGGCGAACGTGAACTGAACGTACTGTATTACTGCCTGATGAACGTTACTGTGAACCCGTTCATTCTGGTGTCTGTGAACGGCACGCTCTCTCAGTTTAACTACGTTCAACAGGGTGCCAGATTTCTATAGAGCCTTCCAGGCCAAAACCCGGCTAAAACACACCGTAACCAGGCCTTCATATGTAGCGGAAAAAACACCCAATCTGGCAACACCAGCCACCAGTGTCGCACCGCCGCATGAGTCATCAAAACAAAAAGCAGCATGGAGGCGACAGCAGCAAGGAGGCTTCGTATGATCATTTAAACGAGTTTTATGACAAGGTCGGTGAGCATGGGAAAAATCGTACATTTCTGTGCAAACTTTGCCCGCCGGCTTTCACAAAGAAAATCCGCACTTCAGTCACATCCACAGCAAACCTGAAACGGCACGTTGAACTGATTGGATATGAAGATGAAATCTGACGCATAGTTTCAGTGTTAAAACTATAATTGCAGTCTGTGGTTCTATATGAGCTGTGGCAATAATTTTGAAAAATAATAGCTCGCAGCAACATATGGAAAAAAAGAACTATGAACTAGTTCATTTTTGGAACTGTGAACTTAGTTCAAAATTTTGAAGTATGAACTATGAACTGAACTATAGTTCATTTTAAAATTTGTGAACTGAACTTTGAACTAGTTCATGTAGAAAGTGAACTGTCCCAACACTGATGATACTGACCCGTTCATGAGAATGCGTTGGTATTGCACGTGATCTTGGAATTAGTTTTGCTCTAAGGTTTTATTTGGAATTACATAATGTTTCTTCTTTTGAATTGATATTATGTGTTTATGTATTTGAACTAAATTAATGTATGTTATGGGTGATAATAGTGACAATAATAATACATTTGAAAAGGGACAATGCACATTAATCAACACTCAAACTAAAAATGTAGTCTTGTCATTGGCATGTCCCTTTGTCTGATGTTGTCTCCCACAGTACATACCTATACAACCCTGGCTGCCTCCATTCTGCTTGATTCCTCTGAAGAAGTAAGATACTTTGCAAAACGTCAGGGATTTCTCTGCTCAATTGCATACAACCTTGTCTCTTTTAAAGAATTGTGTTTAATTTTATGGGTCACTTTTGTTGCAATCAACATCAACATAAAGTGTGGTTTATTAGAAGAAGCATTAACATTGTAACATTTCTTTATGAGCATGTTTGTGTGTGTCAGGGTTATATCTTTGAGAAAATAAGACTTGAATTACAAAAACCAAAATAAAGGTTCTTTCAACCTTTAACCCTGAATAATAAAACCTAGAATGTTTAATAAACACAATCTATTCACACTTTGAAGCTGCTTTATTCCAGATTTGCTTTGAATAAAATTTCTGTTAATTTCATTAACAAACAATTCTGATTTCTGTTTTTTTTTTATCTCAAGGCCAATATCTGAGTCCCTTAAGCATTGACAGAAACATCGCATTATTCAGCCATGTCCCAAATAATCACAGAGCTGCCATCAATGACCTCCTGTCTCAGCGTCTGATGATGGATATAAGAAGTCCTAATCACCAAAGCAGCAAAAATTCTAAGAAAATCTTATCTTTTAAATTTAGTACAAAGCACATTTGCCTAATTTTAATAAATGACTCCAGAGACTCTAGTTACCACTTGCACTTGAGTTTAATGTATTTAATGCCATGGCAGAAATACCTAAAGGTCCCATTTTTAACATTTGTTGTCTACACTGGTCTTGGACTTTGATTTCTTTATTTTTCTTCTTTGTTTCAACTGATGGATTATGATGGCTCCCTGAGTATGACAAAAATAAACAATTCAAGTCTTCCTCATTGTTCCCACTTGGACCTGTGATTTAATGAAAATAACAATGCTTTGGTGTGAATCCATATCAAGGCGTTGGCTTGCTCTGAGTCACATGGATTCTAGAGCAACGCATCCCACACGGACCGCTTTTTAGATTGTTTTAATGCATGGGTAATTTCAAACCAAATCACAATGCAGAGAAATATGACAAAAGCAAAACACACTCTGGTGCATGATAAGGCTAACGCTGTGTTTCAATAAATGTTGGAAGGGGGAAGATCTGTGCTAGTAAGGTGTTATTACAGTATTTATATGCTACAGGGGTTTTGTTCAGATGTGAGAAAAGAAATTAATGAAACATTGATGCTTGTGAGACTTGATTTAACCAGCAAAAACATGTATGTTTGTCCACACAACTGCTAATGTTACAGTATGTCGGTACTAGCCGAATAGCACTGTGTTTTCCAAAATGCAACTTTCACTCATCACTCTATCAATCCATTCTTCATTCTCTCTCGTTCAGGGGCGCTGGGTGCTGCTGCATATCTCAGCACACACTGGGTCGCATCATTAAGCTATAATGTACCTATTATTGCAGATGAATATGTTCAGTAATTTATCACGCAGATTTTGGTTAGATTGTACAGGAAATACTAAAAAAACATTAAGATAACAAATTGACAAATAGTTTTTTATGCTGATGTAATGGCAGTCAAAACAATAGCAGTTAAGAAATCTGTCAAAATTCTACTTTCAATTTCCAACTTATCTTTCTTTTTTATTCCACTATGCTAGCAGGAAGGAGTGTTTTGCATTTTTTTTTTACATCTCTTGCAGAAAGTATCATTGCCTTTTGAACATATGATGGGGAATACTCTGGGCAATTTGAGTCTCTGAACCTGCATTTCCACACTGACTGCTTTCATGGTTAAAGATCAGAAGGGAGTAAGGGAATGGCTGCGCGTGGAGCAGTCGGCAGCACAAAGCACTAGGGGGGACATGGAGTGTGATGCTTATATTTCACGGCTTGGAGTAAGACATAAACCCCCAGAAATTACAACAGACTACAAACCAGTGAAAGAATCACCGGAGATAACGGGCTTTGTTGCTGTGTCTTCCCCACTGCCTCCAGCAGCCATCCATCAGCATAAATCCGAAAGCGATCTAAAGCACAGAAATTATCCTCCTGTTACTACAGAGCATGGTATGCAATGCTGCATATCTTAAAAACATCAGCTAAAAGGTGATTAGTTGTAGCTTTAATCTCAAACATGCGTGTATGAAATGCTCTGTCAAGTGCTTTTATATCACAAGACAAAACACTTTTGTCCTTTAGAGGTCTCATATGTTGAACTGATGTCCAGAGGAATACATTTGTGTATAATCTTACTTTGTATGTTGCAAGTATGTTTCAAAATCGTTAGAGTTCAAAATGAGAAATATGCTTTTTCATAGCAGTCATTTTGACTTGTCATAGTACAAAAAGCACAAGTGTTACTAATAACATTAAAGATGGCTGTGTTTTTTCAGGTGTGCCAATAAGCCATAATTTTCACAAAAGGCCTATTTTCATCATTATGTAATAGTTGAATGCCATGTTTTCTGGTTTCATTGTTTTAAGAGTCAGAAACTTTTATGTGTGTTTAAATCTTGTTTGCATATGCACATCCAAGGTATTTATTTCTTCATTTTGAAAACTAAATTGTTATAATCACACCAACACTTATTAATGGTCTATATGTTCTCATCTAAAATCATCATTATTAACGATTACACTTTACTTGAAGGTATCTACATAAAAGTGACATGACACTGTCATGAATGTGTCATAAACATTATAAACAAGTCATAAACGTTTATGACATAACGTTTCTTTCAGTAAGTGTCATCCAGTTTTTGTCATGACAAGTTATGGTTATGGGTAGAGTTAGAGTTAGAGTTAGAGTTAGAGATAGAGTTAGAGTTAGAGTTAGGGTTAGGGTTCATGTGTCATGACTGTGTCATGTCACTCTTATGTAGATACCTTCAAGTAAATTGTTACCTTATTAACATTTAAAAGCAGTCATTTGTATCTGAAAAATGACTTTATAGGATTTGCCTAAAACATCTAGGTTAGCTTGCAGCTAACAGTGAATTAGCTTGTGCTTGTGCAGGTTTGGCCTTGAGGAGTCGATGCTCTGACAACAGACCCAGATACATTTGAAAACAGCTTAGAATAACTAGAAAATCCAGGCTTGTGTCAAATCCTTGACAATTACAGTAAGTCAAGCTAACTCAGCTGTTCATTGTTAGAAACAGGGCCCATATTCTTCACAGCAGACATTTTACATGCCATAGCAGGAAAAGGTGATATTTATAACCTTAATAAAAGGCTTAATTCAAGTTCCAGTGCCTCTGTATTATGCATGCTGTCACACTGTGACAGCATGCAAATGTAATGGACTCTATATTAATGGCAATAATTACACCAGCTGTGAAACTGTTGTGTGTCATAAGTATCTCTTGCATGAAAAGTACACCATCTATAGACCACACATAAAAATGTTTTTATTTAGTGTATTAACAAATTGTATTATACATTTTATTGACAGTTTTTTTGTTTTTTTTGTTTCACAAACAACAGCATTATAAAAATAAAAGCACATGTAACATATATTGTGATCATGGTGTCATTTTTTTCTCAGCAAATCTGGAGTAATACAGCATCTATTTATTGATTTTGTTTATTTTTGATTTTCTAAAAAGTGTGTAGTACAGTTTAAAAAAGGAGTAAGATTTGTTATTGAAAGTTAAAACAATATGGACTAAAAAAAAAAATAAAAACAAAAAAAAACACCCCTTTTTTTGGAAGTTAAAAAAAAGGGCCTTTTTCAAAACAGGGAAATAAATGTGATGAGAAAAGTACAAACAAAAAAACATGCTGGTGTTGAAATATTTATATCTATGAGATGATTACATTGCTTGGGTAATACTTCATCAGCAAAAGCTTTTGTTTACGTATGTGAGCGATTTCAAATTTGTGCAACCTACAAACGTCAGCACACGTTTCACGGCAACATATCAGTGGTGATAGAGTTTTAAATTTATATTATTAACTGTCAAAGTTATTATTTTCACCAGAAGAGGGAAAAAAAGCTATGAGGCAAGTTTGGTGAAATCCTCCTTAATTCTACAATGTTGTACAAATTTATACGAAAAGCTGACATGAGAATCTCAAATGCACTCTTGAGATCCATGACGACAATGAAAATGTCCCCCAAATGTCCCTCGCTCGGCTCCAGAATTGCTCTTAACTATCCTCGGGCCTGTGTGATAACTGCTCTGCCATCTGTGCACGTGGCCGCCCGCCCACTTATTAGCTACATAATTTGGTTGTTTCGTATTCAATCGAGTTGGGCTGCTTGGCACTGAAAGTCTGCAGCGCTGCCTGGATCCTGGCAACGTCCGTGGTGGACAGTTTGAGCCGGTGCCGCAGCAGACAAGAGAAGAGGTCCAGAGGCTGAGCTCCAGGGGGGGAAAGCCTGTTGACCCGATCCCGGATCTCCAGCAGCTGCAGCAGGGCAGAGTCCTGCGATCCCTGAGTATATGGGTAGTCAAGCTGTAAAATCAAGTCCTGGATCGCATCCGGGTCAAAGTGCATACTATAGCCATACACCTGGATGCTGTTGATCTTCATATAGCCTAGATTTCGCCCAGGTTCCAGGTACTCCAAGGGTTCATAATATGCAGTTCCATTCCCGGTACTTGTGGGCCCTCTGATCCGGCTCCGTAGGTAAAAGTGGACTGTCTCAAAAAATGTTTTCCACTTGTTGCCCAAAGTCAAAGTCCAGTTATAACAGTCATAGGGAAGGTCTAATTTAGTCCTCTCCCAGTCTGGGTAGTTGTTCTGGTCAATGGGCATGATCCAACTCTCCGAGTGACTGCCCCCAAACGGATTGATATACACAGACAGCATGGGGTCCAGAGTGCTGTTCTTGGTAAGGCAGATCTGTAGAGACATCCCCAGGAGCATGTGGACATGGTTTGACTTGTATTTATTACTTTTCAGCGTCAGCAGCATCCTCTTCCTCCATGACGGATCGAACCAGTTATTCAGCCTGACGTCGTTGCTGACAAAGATCCCATGGATGCTGATGCGGTTGTCACGTTTTTGCAAAAGGTAGCGCAGCTCCAGGTCCTGCAGGTCCGTCTCGAAGCCGATGTAGTGATCGGTGGAGTCAGGGACTTCGTTGCGGCACATGCCTTGGCTCAGCATGTAACCCTGGTTACAGGTGGCACAGCGGGAGCGGTTCTCATAGGAGCATGAGGCGCAGGAGGTGCCCTCGCCCATCGTGCAGGGGATCACACCCTGGCAGGGGGGGTGCTCATAGGGGCAGGAGCAGCTTCTGGTCTCCTCCAGATAGGAGCCGATGTGGTTGTTCTCACTGCAGTACATGATAGAGAGGATGTAGTTCAGCCAGTAGCTGTATGGCCTGCAACAGAAAAAGAGCACTATTTGAGATTTACTTTAGAAGATTTACATTTCCAGGATAAAGCCGTTATCAAAAGTTCACAATGGTAAACAACAAGATTGCTATGGACAAAGTGCATCTGGAACTTAGCGCCACCCAAGACGGTTGTGATTAGTTTAAAGAAATGCAAACAACCCAGAGTGTTTTTTTCTCCTATCCCAGAATGTATATGTGGTGTAGCAGACCTTACTCCACAGCGCTGTGGCGATAGGTCTGGCAATGCAAGACTACTATAGATTTGAATACATCTATATAATAAAAAAGTATTTAATAAAAAAGTCCATCTTGCACAGAAACATGTAAATTAAAGAAATGATTGTCATCGGGGGGAATGACCGCATAGAAGCTATTTTGAGTTACGTGATGGTGTGTGAAACATTTCAAGAGAAAATCTTTAAATGGGACTAAATAATAAATACAATAAGTATCGTAGTTTCATTGGGTCTTAAAATATAAAGTTAAAGACCCAATGAAATATGAAATACATTTTCCAAGTTTTCATCCTGTGACCCTGTGTGAATTGTTCAGTTATCTCTATCTATATAAATATAGTATAAATATACATATATATATATATTTTGTTTTATTATCAGGATCCCTATTTTCTCTTTCTGTATAACATGGAACTCTGTATAACATAACGTATAACAAACTGACAAGACAACAACTTTAATCAGATTGTGATTGCTATGTTCTACATTTTGATTGGTGCTGGTATCATCACAGACATATACACAAACAAATCATTTTCTCATTAATAACCACTATTGCTCCAACCCTGGCGGAATATAATGTTTCATATATAATCCAACTTTATGAAGCAAATATTTCTTGGCCTGGGCCTTTATGAACATACGTAGTTTAACATCATAAATGATAACCACGTAGAATATCTGATTTTAAAACATCAGGGTCTGTATTCTTGATACACGATTCAATCTAGAGAAATGATTGAGAGTCAGTGACTAGGACTATAATAGTAACAATTGCCATGTTTAATTTATTCTGAGACACAAACTCTAATGGTAAATCAAAATTCCTGAGATTGTTTATGAAAAATAGAAGCAGATGGATTGCATGACAAGAATATAATGTTCCAAATCAGTCTTTCATTTTCCTTGTTCACATCTGTTACATTTCTGAATCCACTTTTATTCCCTGGCAGAGTTAGCAGTTTTGTCATTGTGGTGCATGTATAAGCAATTTACATTTAAAAAAAACTTATTTTTGAAGGAAAAAACATTAGTCCTAACAGTTGTTAGTTAGTTGTTTGCGGCTCTGGGAATTATAACTTCAATGATGAATATTACTGTAGATCAAAGTCATTAAAAGTCAGCCAAGTTTACCCAGTTATGAAATATATGAGGCGTATAACAGCAATTCTAAATAAAGGTTTATCTATTTTGGTAGCCTGGTCCTACCAGACTCACCAGAGTACATTTCATTTGTACAGAGAGTTTGGCCACTCTCCATTGACAAGTGTTAATTTCCTTGAAGGCGGGTACTCTGTTGAAGTTTAAAACCATTGGATCTGCCCAGAGCCACTCTGGATCTGTCATAACCAATCGCTAACGTTTGGTCGAGGCTTAGCATCGCGTTAGCCAACTCCTTTACCACTAACGGAGCCAACTGGAAAATCAAACGTTTCCCAAACCCACGTGGGGAGGAGGGCCACAACATCATGGCCACCAACAAAACTCAGCAGAGATTGTTTTTGCTCGGGCTTTAACTTCTGGATATTCTGCAGCGTTGCCACAATGGACCGCATCTTTCTCCACCGCCATTACAGAATTAAGTAGCACACGACCTCAACGTCATCGTTCTCAGCCACTCTCTCTGTTTGCTGATTGGACCGCCAAAAATTTGGTCGGAGAAAACCCGCGAATATAACGCAAACCCAGACGTAGTACTGAAGGAAAATGAAAAATTGAGCGGAAGTACGTAGGAGGGCAGAGCTAGGCTACCTATTTGGGGCTCCAGGAAATAATCATTATGCAAGAATTGCACAGAAATTGCAAAGTTAGTGTGATAATGTCATACTACTGTATGCTATGTGTGATAATGGTAAAATTGTATACATGCAGGTAACATTTTTAAGGCAGTTGCATGTTTTACTTAACCATGTAATACCTTTACGTCATTAGTGTCTACATTACTGAGAAATCTTACAAAATAAATGAATGTCAGTTTTTGCTGCATTAGGAAAAAAGAAGAAAAGGATAATCATATTTTTCATTCCATTTCATCTTAATCGAGTAAATAAATATATAAAAAACAACTTGCACAAGGCTAATTGACAAATATTAAACGTGTAGAAAGAATAGAGCCAAAACTGTGACAGAATTGTTTTTTGGGGGTTTTGTTTTTGTGACGAGCATCATGTGGAGCCAAGTCTATACAGAAACACAAGCGCTTTGAACCAGCAAGCCACTTATACGATATATTCCAACATCACAGTGAGTGTAGTCATTGTGTGTAGCAGACTGTGACATGGAGGAAAAATTAAAGGAGCAAAAGACATTTTCTCAAAACATCAAATTTAAAATCTGTGGACGTCGTTACAATGTGTTAACAGTCTTAACGGTATCCAGCTTCTCTGAAACTCATCAGTTAGAGTCAGTTGTGCATATCTCACCTCCAGAGTTGAGGCTGTGCACAGCAAGAGAGAGGAAGCTGTCCCGCCATCATTAAGCGCATTGTGTCAGCAGGACATGTAAACTGTCATGGAGACGCAGTGTGCAGTACGGGCCAAGAGAAGCTGGGTGTTCACTCTGCAATCTGTTCATTGTCTGTCAGCTCATTTCACACTGATCAATGCATCACACAAACTTTCTCCTTCTGCTACGGATTCAGTTTTCACTAGTCAGCTAAACTTTTTTTTCTCCACAGAAGATGCGCTCCATTTTTTCCATTAAAAGCAATATTTATTTACTTGGTGAACCCCAACCCCCAAAAAAAAAACACATCTGTTGTTTTGTGCAGCTCCATCACTGATATACTAACACCTTGTGTTCTCAGACAGCAGCTCAAAACCAAAAACAAGCATACTGTCCGTATCTTCCAAGACTGTACTAGAAAGTAACAATAGAAACTCCAAAATTGATTTTTGGCATTAAGTTACAAAGCAAATCATATTTTTCTGTTTGCTTTTTCTTCATCTGACATAGACCATGATGCTTCAGTACATAAATAATGGCTGCAGAGATATATGAATATATATATATATTTATCTTAACCCTTGTGTTGTCCTTTGGGTCCCGGTGACCCGAAGGACAACACAAGGGTTAAAGAATCCATCATGAGCTAGGTCTTTACATACATAAAGACAATAGGGAAAAAAGAAATAGAGGAAGTTATTTTCTTTTTACAATAATTTAAAACACAGGTTTGTCAAAGTCAGACATGTCTTTTCGTGCAGATTTTTTTAATTCCAAGTTTTTAAATTATATCCCACAATGAAAATATTTTGATACAGAGAAAAATACGATATTTCAATCAAAGGAGGGACTGCATCCTTTTTCTAACTGCTGGGCTTTTAACCTCACCGATATAAAATACCACAAACTCTTCAGATCTTTCGAGAGCACCAGGTTATATCACAGCAAAATCCAACATATCCAGTTTAAGTATTTACCTTCATCACTCTCACTATACCTCATTGCTGCATGTACTGCTCTTCCTAAATTTGCCCCAGATACTTTCCAGCTGAAGTGGTGAGAAATACTCAATAGAATCAGTGTAGATGTGGATGTCCCTTATTCATGGATTCATCTCCACATATCCTGCAATTAACTGATTGTATCATCTAATTTCATTGTCATCAGTTATTAGTTAGTGTTTTAGGTAGGCGCATGTACTGACCAGTCTGTACAGTATTCTACAGTGAGTCTTTTTGCCTCCTACCGGCATTACTCCTTCAAAATAAAAGTACCAGCCATTATAATATAACTAACAGGACATGTACTGTAATAACACAGCCTTAATACAATAATTGAAATGAATACACAAAACAACAGATTTCTAAAGTCTACTGGACCATACTAATGGCCAGTTACAATGTGTGAGGAACTGTAAGTTAAATAGCCTGATGTCAGCTCAACAAAGAGATCCATGATTGAGTTGAGTTATGGAAATGTGGGAGATTAGTTAAACTGTTAAAACTCCTTTGACTGGATTATTTCTGTAAATGGATAATATCACATCTTACTTAATGACTAATACTGGCTCATTTAATCATACTGCACTGGACTGGAGCTGCTGAGCCATTCAAAGTCATGAGAAATAGGCAGGGGGGGCCTGCGGGAAACATAAAGGTTGTGTGAAACATAACAGGGTGTTGCATTGCTGCTCTTTTGTCTTGTGTTGTGCTGCTGAGAGGAGAGCTCTGCTGTTACGATTAGGGAAATGGTGGATCCAAAAATGCAGAGACAGCAGGGCAGTGGTGAGCTTGAGGATGTAATAAAATAAAAAGCAATACAACAAAAGTAGTCCTGAAGACAGCAGGCAAAAATGGAACCAAAACCCGTTGAGGAACCAAAAGACCAGACATCCAAAAATGAACTGGCACACCGAGACAAAGGGGGTAAACTTACACAAACAAAGATCTGACAACAGACAAAGACAACACAGGGACTAAATACACAAGGTAACGAGGGTGAAAACACAAGGCAGGAAGTAAACAAGACATGACACGGGAGAAAACAGACTACAAAATAAAACAGGAAACTGAAACATAAAACATACACAAGGATGAAAACAAGGTAAACAGAGAACACAAGAGAGAGTAAACAACAAGGAAACGGGGAATAAATTAGCACAATAAAACAGGAAAAACTATAACAGAAAATCGCAACGATGACAGTAACGTTGTAATGCATCTTTTAATTAGCACCTCTTCTCTCTCTCTCTCTCTCTGTTTCTGGCTGTGTTTGGCTGTCTCACACCGTGTCTGATAAAACAGTTATGCAGATTTTACACCTGTCTTTCCCAGACATTACATTTCAGATGCAGTTTCCTCTGTAGCAGGAGTCAATCTACAGTGATAACTCAGGTGCATAGACTATTTGAATTACCATTCCTTCCTCCCATATTTTGCGCCTTTAAACCTCCTTAACCGCCTTAAAATACATATTGCATGAGAGCAAACTCTCAATTTTCAGCTGTGCCGCTTTTCTTTCATTTAAGTGTCGGTTAAAATCTTGGTTCAGTCTAATAGTAAATAAGGACAAATGCAATTTCTAAGTCTAAGATCTAAGTCCTAGTAGTAAATATCCCATAACAGTGTGCACCAACTCTGTGGTTCACTGGCTATTGTGCTCTATGCTAAAACTTTATAAAGGCAATAAAAAAAAATAGACTATGTAGCAGCTCTAAGTTTAGCAATACAGCTTGTGCATGTTCTGTATCTAAGGTGTGATCGGTGATTGATACAATGCTGGAATAAAGAATGAACAGAGATTATATTCTTTTAGGAGGTGAAGATGGTGGGCAATGAGGGACTGTAGCTGGAGCTAAAAATCACATTGTACAGGATACATATTTAGTTTCTTACCTGAAATAGCTCCTAAAATAAGCCTGGCTGCTTTAGCTATACTGACTAAATCACATTTCTTTTTTATAAGCTTAGAGTCTGCAGACTATATGAAAAAAAGAAATTCTGTGAAAACCACAAAAATAGATTGAATGAAGGGACATGGAAACTTTTTCTTGCCTATGATTTCATCACAGGCTAGTTAACCAACAGGAAAATCTCCCAAACTTAGCATTTTCTTTTAAAACACTGCAAACTTTAATTTCACAGGAGGATGGCTTCGATTTCCTGGATGTAAATAAGACCTGGGCTGGGAGTACAGCCAAGTCATCAGGTGTGACACTATAGCTCACTTCAGTAGGACCTTAGTTGAATATCAAAGCGCTAATATATTGTGTGCATTATTAGCATATTGCATAGTTGAGGGGATAACAAAGCGCTGCGCACAGAGTTGGCTGAAGAAAGGAAATGAGCACTGCCGTTCACAGCTTGCTTGAAAGGACTTGTGATGTGGCTGCAGGCTTTGGAATTATTGCTTATTTTTACACACACACACGTACGCACGCACGGACACACACACACACACACACACACAACACACACACACACACACACACACACACTCACTCACGCACTTCCACGTCTGTATTAACAGAAAAGTCAGCAGGAATACTTATCAACTTCTCACCTCTCCCTCAGCATAATGATTTTAGGTGGCGTTCGACACCTCTTGCTGAGGGTGAAGAGCTTGTTGACGATGCGTCTGGCTTTGCTCAGAAGCTGCTGGGTGCTGAGCTCCAGCTGTTTGTAGCGCTGGTGAATGGTCGGCTCCATCTTCCAGAAGTATTGGATGGCGGACGTGTTCAGGGCGTAGAACGTGGGAAGCCTTCGAACAAAGTTCTGAAACTCATCTGAAAGGCACGGAGAGATGCACGATGAGAGTTGAACACTTCTCCAAGACAAGCCAAACTAACTCCCTCACTTCCTTACAACTATTTGACTAAATCAGACCAAATGGGAGAATCATTTTTGCAGAGGCCACATAGGGCTCCAGAGCTGCGGGGCAAACTGGAAGAGATATTGTTTGACGCACGTGCTAATGGAAAAAGACAGAGCTAAAGACAAGTTTTTTTTTTCTTCCATTAATGAACGGCCAACAACTTATTCAGGGCTATTTCTGCTGATCTGTCTGTGTGGAAAAATTATGGACAAGCAGCACAGAGGATAATATATGGCAGCCCTTCAGAGCTGCACAGATTCCATTTCCAAGGCATTCAATAACAATATCATCATCACTGTAATCATGATTGGTTGTATGGAAAACCGATGTGATGCGCAACACTGATGAGAAAATGACTCCACTGTTTGTAATTAGTTATCGTTATCTTGATAATACAGCATCTGATTAGAAAACCAATTAAGTGTCAATGACTTCCCTGGTGATTATGCAAGGTGTATTACATGTTCCTATGAAATTAATAAGTTGATTAAACAGCTTCTAATAAAATATATTAAAAGGGTATGTGTGGGTGCTTTGGGTGACCTACATTTTAAAATGAGAGACATTGTCCTGAGGGGAAAAGATGTTTAGTTAAGATGTTGCCTTTGGATATACCGTATTACTGTTATTTGTATTACATTATATAGGGGGTTTACATGTAATAGATAATATTTTTTGGATCAATAAACCCCCTAAAAAGACCATAACCAAAAAGGCATTGGTTCTTCTTCTCTGAGCACTTTCCATCCACTGTCTGCCAATCCACATGCCCATTTCTTTCTTCTAAAGATGTATATATATATATATATATATATATATATATATATATATATATATATATATATATATATTGGGGTGCAATGCAAAAGGACAATGAAAAGTATAAAAAGGTAATTACAATTAAAAACAAAAGTAAGGATAAAGGGAACAAAGTTACACTTAACCACATTCAAAATGACAGTACTTTTACAAAGTGCCTGGTCAGGGTGGTAATTATTTTAAATAAACACAGCTATGATTTCGTCCTTGTTTTTCAACCCGTGTTATATGTATGTGATCATTGTAAAATGACTGTGTATTTCCATGTGCTCCCCCTTTGTATGATTTCAAAAATAGATGACAGCGTCAGATTCGGAGGTGCACAAGTACAGACACATTCTGGGCACTGTTCAAAAATAAATTGTGGTTGGAGGGTAATGATGTGTTTCAAGAGGTTTAATTGGCTTAATGTTCTTCTTAAATTGCTAAATTATGAGGTTACAATTGATAAATAATGTGCCTTTGTTGCTGGGTTAATTTTAAGCAAATGTAATTAATTTGAAAACGAATATTCTAAAGTACTTTGACCTCTTGGATCTGTACTTGTTTTACCCCGACTTGGTACATATTGCGCCCTACGGTCAACAGACCTTAGACGTCTTTCTATTTCAATATAATATTATGAATATGACTCTATTATTTGTCTCACCAAAAAGGTAAAGATCACCAGGAAACCGTGTAAAACAGTGAAGAATTATACAGCTTTCAATAATTAAGACGTTGATCCAGCCATAATATATATAGTCTCACTATTAAGCAGTGAGTCCTGATTATTAATCTCTCTGCCGCTATTAGTTGTTCTGTATGTATTAGATAAAATACACAAGAGGATCCCCAGGGGTTTCGAGGGAACTTACTTATTTTTCTTTATTTAATACAACACTGCAACTGCAGATCTTAGGGCACCTTGCTGCTTAAGTTATTGCCAGCTGTGTGCTAATCAAGTTGCCCTCAGTAGAGAAGCATGTAGCCAGTAAATAACACACTCAGCCAGCAAGGTGCACAGCTTAAGGCAGGGCTGGGGATGACTGAAACAGCTAGATGCCCTCAGGGCCTGTGGATGCAACTCACAGTTTCAATAATGAAACAGAGCTATGTTGGAACATTTAGAAAAATAAGTAATACACTGTGAAGCTGCAACATTTGAAGTAATATTCAAAGTGTGCCTATATTCATTAATAAAATCAACTTGCAAAAAGGTTGTTTGAAAGCTTGTACGGAATATTTTTGTTACACTCATACCTAAGCACAATAGTTAGCTGATGTGCCTGTTTTTGCCATGTCAACCAGCTGACATTAAATAAGGTTAACTGATCAGATGGCTACAACTGAGCTGCGAAGTGTCACATCACAGGTTACATCATAGGCTGCTAACAGATTACTGAAACTGTAGGGTGTTTCTGGAGTGTGACAGCTTCGCCTAGAGTACTGAAAAACCTTCATTTGACTGAATCACTGTTGACCCAGTCACATTACTGTAAATGCTACCCTTTCATTTTCTGGACATCAGATTTGCACCGTGCAATTTCTGCACACACACACAGGCTCAAATGGCAGCAAAAGGTAGTTGTTTCCATTGCGAAGTAGAGGGTTTGGTGATTTGACAACGTACACTGTGAGATGACTTTTAGAGGTTTTTCTACACCGTTTTTACTGAGTAAGCTATGCCTTTAATATCTCTGGCTGTAACACGACAATCACCATTTCATTTAGTAGATTGTCCAAAAAAAAAAAAAAATGCTGTTTTGTAACATCAGCTGCAACAAAGTCATGTCAAATGACTGTGTTTCAAAGAAAACCTACCAAAGAGACAAAGATGTAAATGTGCTTTACATTAACATTATGGTGTTTTATGTAAGAATTTATAGGCTCTGACTACACCTAAAAGTAGTAAAATCTAAGTCATTTCAGTTATATGCATGAGATAGTCTTCTCTGTGGTTGTATTTTCTTGGTATAATTTTGCAAGATGCTGCTTTAAGAATTGCTCCTTTGTGTATTGTTGAAATCCCATCACAAAGATTGGATGTAATTGCCCCTTATTTTCAGGCTTTTGGGCCTTTCATTTCTTTGCCCATCGCCTCCTCTAACAATAGGGTCTAATTTGCTGTCAGTGGGAGGGTCACAGACATTGAATGAGTGCAAAAAGAAAACACACTGACCTGACTCCTCAAAGTCTTGGTTGGCCCTGTTCCAGGAATCTCGGATTTCAAGCACACTGGCTTCCATAGCCCTCAGATCCACCTTGGGGCAATTACACTGTGGGTAGTTGACGGCGCACTGGCACCAGCAGTCATTGTCCCGGCACACAAACTGGCCCTCCTCATTACAAGCGATGTAGCTGAGAGCTGCCTGCACAAACCTGGCCCTTAGGTACTCTGGCAGTATGGCCTGAAGGCCTGAGGCAAGGACAAAAACAGGACAAAAACATAGAAATGTCACATGGATGAATGAAGAAGGAGCTGTACGGACTTTAGGTATTGCAGGAAATGTGTATAGATGGCTGGTGTATGCTAGATCTGTGAATCACTAAAGGCCGGCACTCATTTTCTTTGTTTTTTTGCTTGCCACGCTTCACATGTGCTTGGCGTCACATGCAATGTGCTGAAATTCACTTAAAGTTTTATTTTTACTCCACAGTTCTGCTACTTTTGTTCTGAATCATTACTGTCTGCGATTCACTTCAGAACTCTGCAAGCATGCATGGCAAAAAAAAAAAGCAAAAGAGTGATTGAAGCTAAATTCGTTCTGACACTCTCATGCTGCAGTTATAAGCTTGCCAGAGAACAGACACTGTGACAATTCCATCAGAAATTGGGGGAGTTCAATTATGGATGGCCAACCTTGCAAATGAATCTTGTTTTCAGGACTCTGAACCAAAACGGAGCTGACAGAGTCGAGGTTGTCATAGTTACTGCATCCGAGAGGGCCCGTCCTTGTTTCAGTCACCTAAAGGGAGGAACACAGAAGCACATAACAATAATCCATACTTAGAAAGAAACCCACTAATGGCATTACATATACAGAGAAGGAGAGAGAGAGCGAGATAAAGGAAAAAAAAAAGAAAAAGAGAGAACACCTGCATAACTGTCCTGCAGAATAAAATTCTATTATTCTAAGAAAAAAAAAAAAAAAAATATATATATATATATATATATATCACGCATCATTTAGACCTCCATTGTTCAAATCACAACTAGGATAACGATTCTGTGAGCTAGTGGGCTGGACATTGAGTTGTGATAAGGATCCCTGGAGGAAAGCACAATGAGTATGTTGTGGTGTCATCTATCAAATTCATCTTTATATTGCGTTTCCCATATTACAATGCCCCCATGACACCCATAAGATGCTAATATATATTGTGATGCTAGTGTAAGCTAAGTCATATTCAATTACATATGCACCTGAGGATTCATGTAATTGCTTGGGGCAATATTTTACATGAGGCATGCAATATTGTTACAGGATTACACAGACTGAAATGTGATGAGAGGATTGGCAAAAAGAAAAAAACACCTGTAAATTGTGGGCCTCATCCTTCAAATGTGGCTTAAAGGAGTACTCCGCCAATTAAGCTGTATTGAACTTGCACAATGTTTTTTTTTTTTTTTTTTAACATCTCCTACACAGCAACAACCCCAAACATGAAAATTCAAAATCAACACAGAGTTGCTGATATATCTAAAGTCATTGTCGGAATTAATTTTATTTTATTAATTATCCCTTAGTGGTTGAACAATTAGAATGTCCTTTCACAATAAGCATCCCTTGTTGTTATACAGTATATCATTGCAGGTAGCTTCTAGTACATTTGAGGTTAATTATGACTTTCTCACATAAAATACTAAATTGTGGGCTGAAATGGGTTAAAAAGATTATGATTATGGAACCTTCACGATCATTTCTAACAGTAGGTTTTTTTCCCCCCTTTTTTCTGGATTTATTTTCCAAATCTGTGGCGCGCAACACAAAGCTCTGTCGAAGGTGTATGATGGGAGATCACATTGTGTAACATTTTTTTTTGCAATTTTGGTGAGCCTGTGGCAAAATGAAGACAGACCTACAATAGGATTACTATTGTCAGTAGGTGTGAACACTTCAATCATGTCAAAGTCACCCTTTTTTCATTCTCTTTATAAGAGTGCAGTTCCTACAATGGCAGTCTGACAATGTGATGATGGAGAGAACAGGGGAGGGCAGGCATGGTTAATTGTGTGGGAGGTGTAAAGTCTCCATGTGAGAATACATGACACCCCAAGTAAGCTACCGAAATTTAGGATATTAAATTACTACAGCTGAAGAGGAAAAAAACACATTTGGTTAGCAAGAGTTTCTCTTGTCCCAGGAGAACTCTTATATAAATCTAGAAAACGGTTCAGCGACATGAAGTGAGGTGCCAAACAAGTTGGCAGAAGTTGCTGGTTTGGCGCTGAGAGAGGGTTATCTACCAGCCACTGGTAAACACTCCATGTGTCATTATGGCATTTTTGTACGTCTGATAATCTGTCACGCAACAGCTATGTGTATATAATTAGCGATGAAAATGTTTTTTGCTCGTTTAAGGATTTATATCCAATGAGACAGCTTCGATCCACAAGAAAGCACTGGAAGGATGGTCTGGCCATGAGTGCTCTGTCATGAGTGGGAGTGTTGGAAGCACCAGCTGGAGATGGGTGGGGGGTTTAGACACCTATTCTGAGTAAGGTAATTAACTCAGCCATGTACTGTGGGAGTAGGAGAAGAAAAAAAGGGAAAGATGTGTACATACAGAGGCCTGTGGGCAGCTGCAGTGAGTTGTGGGTGTGCAGGGATGGTCCTGATTGTCAAAGGGTGTGTGTTTGTCTGAATAAACAGTCACAGTAAACATTACTGTGTCCTTATGTCTGTGCTGAAGAGCTGTGGGACGTTTGCAATTTCACACAGCAATTTGCTTGGTAAATTCATAAAAACATCACCCATGATTTGTATGGGAGACTGGGGCTGGTTGTGACATGGATCAGTTGTAAAACGTCTAATTCCTCCATAAGGAATAAGTTTCGAATCACCTGATTCATGCTAAACATGCTCTGTTTAGTCCTTATTACACTGGTAAAGAACCAGCACCCTGTGACAGACACTGCAAACTTTAGAAAGAAAAAACAAAATTTGAAGTGTTGTGTTTTCCCCTTAACTTCTTCCAGGCCACCAACTCCCAACTTGGGCCACCAACTTCCCTACTTGAAAGCCCTGTGTTTTGGGATGCTCCACCACATCAACCTCCTTATTTTAACATAAATACCAATAAAAATGACAAAAAAGTACTTTTAATAGAACATTTATAAAGAACCTTATTAGAGCATTAACATCTACAACATGTGTGTGTGTGGGTGGGGTTGTTTCTGTGTGTGCGTGCATGCATGTGTGTGCGAACATTGGTGGTTCACATGCACAAGTGGCAACATGACAACATGAACTGACAACATGAAGTATGTGTATGGGCACACAAGCACAGGAAAGTTGTAGGAGTGTGTGTATGGAGATGTCTTTCATCTCCTGGATGAAAATTATACTCTTTCCCATTCATTTCCTATGGTGGTCATTTTTGACTGTAAACAAAAAAAGTGTGACCAAGTTGAATAAATCTCTCAAAATTCAAAGAAAGTAGTCACAATGAATGAAATGAAATGAATTGTATGTGTTCAGATGTCTTTTGTGAAGGATATCGTCAGGTCTTGAGGCAATCTGATGAAAAATGCCATATTTATGGTACAGGGAACGTATAAATCGGTCATTTTTGACCGGAACAGTGTTAAAAGGTTAAATTAAGCTCAAAATAGGCTGTCTTACGATAAAGGTTATTGAGACACACTGCATGAATACAATAAAAATGTATTGGATTTTGTTTGGACTAAACTTTTGTTTCATGCTTCCAAGTCTTTCCCTTCTAAACAGGCATGGATAGATCTCACAACTTTTGCTGCAAGTCTTGAAAGATACTTAAGAAAATAACTATAGAGAACCGTATCCAAGGCTCCAAGACATAACACCAGATTTGTGCTGATAAAACACTAACACACACACACACAAAAGAACTCAAGTAGGAACTCTCCTGTCCTTTTGAGATCATGGTTAGATTGTTCACAATCTCAGCTCAATCATCCTTGACAAAAGCCTGATTTGGAGCACGCTTGTATATCCAGGCTCCACGGGCAGCAAAGGTAAACTGCCAACCTAAAGGGAAATCCATCTCCTTCGATCGTCACTTGCGAATTATTGCCAAACACCATGACGGTGTCTTCTTTTAATATTTTCTCAAAGGTCAAACAAAAGTAATAACATCTCCTTGCTAGATTAATGACAGCAACTGTAATATCCAGACAGGAGAAAAAGGAAGACTTTTGCCGCTGTGGGTAGAAAAGTTGTCTTTTTTTTACATCTACTTTTGATCTACAAGGTCAATGAGGAAAGTGAATACAGAGAGACCTGAGGATGAATCAAAGCTCTGTATGTACTTTTTACACCCTGTCTCTGTCTGTCTCCTACAACATACAGTACAGCTACTGTTTTTCAATTTACAATCCCTTAGAAGTTGTCTTTTGAATATAAAGATATCATTTTAGGCAGGACAGGCAGACAGAGCTGTGTGGGAGAGTAACTGACTTACATTCTTCTTTTTTATTATTAAGGCGTTAACACAATTAATTAAAATCCGAGCAGCCTCCCTAGGGATCTGCAGATTGATTTCTAACACAGACAGATGTCCAACTTAAAGGGGAAAATTTACCAAATGCAAATCTAAAGATGTCTTTTTCTATGCATAGCAATGAGACCATCTGCAAAAAGAACCCAGTGGAGCAGAGCATGTGTGTCAGCCTTCTCTTTTAGAAATCAACCCCCCAAAAAAAAAAAAAAACATTTCACTACATTCAAGATCCCATGAGGTTTTTTAAGTGCTAAAAGCAAGAAAACTAAATTTTTATATGCAAATGACATGGATCAGTTGGGGGGGGGAGGTATTAATGTGCCATAATTGACTACAAGATAATTGTGCTGACTGTGTTGGAATAACTAACAGCTGCATTTAATGGAACATTTAATTGCACTTAAAGGCTTTTCTAGAATAAGCAGTTTGCTATGCTTACACATGCTGTGGACGTGACTTGTTTATCTTATCATTATGAATTTCACTTTGCCCCCTAGGCTTGCCTTTTGATGTATCCTCACTGTTCAAATGCTCCTTCAGAATTTATTCATCATGAAAATAGATCTTGTATAACCTCTAGAGTTCTAAATTCTTTACCTTTGTTAAATGTATTTATGGCTGACTGATATGGCTGCAGATTAATATCACCATAGTAATAGGAGTGTGTTTTTTTATTACAATTTTACAAATCAAAATCCTGAGTGAGCATATTGATGTTCAATGTTGGAGCGACCATGGTGGTAAAAGCAGCAAACCTGGAACTTGTTTCTAATAAAGCAAATGATCAATATTCATAAATTCACCCAAGCTAAAGCCATTTCAGTTTCCCATTAAGCTAAAGTCATTTTCCTCCTGTGCTGTATCTGTCTGTCTTCTCCCAATCACCATTGTGCACAGAATCCTTGAACGAGCAAGCTTTTAAGCTGCCAAGTGATAAAAGCTCAGTTACCATCAGATCAATGCTAAGCTTCACACCCTGCATATAGGCCTATACAATATGACACCACAGCTCTGAAAAAGGGGGGGTAATGGTGAGCAAGTCAACTACACATTGGTGACAAATTACTGGAAAAATCAATACAAAGGTGTGGACATAGCAGGTCCATAATTTGGCCATAAACAACCGAGTCTCTTGTTGTTGCTTGACGATTTGAACGTCGGCCCTTACCGACAGAAGTTCCCAAATCTCGTTGTCTTTAAAGTTAGACATTTTCATTGCTGTTATTTTTGTGTAAATGACCCTTCTTCTTCACCCTATGATGTTTGCTTTCCTCCAGTTTTGCGAGCTGCATGATAGAAACGTCGTCAACACACCCACTTGCTCGCTGTGAAATCTCCACTGAGCGGCTCTATTCAAACATGGGCTCCTGGGTGAAACCGTGTGTCTATGAGATCATATGATAACGTATGCAATCGTTATAAGGCGACCTGACACAAAAGGTTCATGTGAAATGGCGGTGACAGTTAAGTTTTGGCATCAAAATTAGTATTTAAGATTAGAAAAAGGGTTGTTGTTTGGGTTAAAACACTGGTCCTTTATAGCCTCGTGAGACCGTCCTGATCTCGCGAGCTCCAGTTTTCCACTCGCAGATCAGTCTGGCATCTTGAGATAGAGAAAATTTGGAGCCAAACGACCAACCAATCAGTGTTGGTTTTGAGGCGGGTTTAGGTGGTGATAGACAGATGGTTTATCCAATCAGCTAACCAGTATTTTCAGACAGCGGTTGCCCTAATTCTCTTAGCCGCTCGCTAATGCTTTTTTCTCTTGGATCCTTCTTTTGGAATATGGACCGGGAACCTGAAATGGTGCCTTTTATTCCTAAATTCTCGTTACACAAACGGCAAATATCCTTTACCGACATGTTGCTTGCTTGCTGAGCTAACGAGCTATGCTTTGTTTGCAGCAGCAGGGGCTTGTGGTTGTATTTTCATACGCTTCGTTGATCTGATTGCTTGATTTGCGCCGTCTATCACCAACATAGGTGGTGATAGACAGATGGTTTATCCAATCAGCTAACCAGTATTTTCAGACAGCGGTAGCCCTAATTCTCTTAGCCGCTCGCTAATGCTTTTTTCTCTTGGATCCTTCTTTTGGAATATGGACCGGGAACCTGAAATGGTGCCTTTTATTCCTAAATTCTCGTTACACAAACGGCAAATATCCTTTACCGACATGTTGCTTGCTTGCTGAGCTAACGAGCTATGCTTTGTTTGCAGCAGCAGGGGCTTGTGGTTGTATTTTCATACGCTTCGTTGATCTGATTGCTTGATTTGCGCCGTCTATCACCAACATAGGTGGTGATAGACAGATGGTTTATCCAATCAGCTAACCAGTATTTTCGCCCTTTCCCAAAAGTTCTCCAACGGTAAGTTCCCAGATGGATATGCCGAGCAAATGCGAAGCGATCCATCTGGCGGAGTCAGGTTAGGTCCTTTAGGGCCTCATGATAGAAACATCACCACACCTACTTGCTCACTGTGAATTCTCCAATGACTAGCTCTATTCACACATGGGCTCCTGGGTGAAACCCTGTGTGTATGATATCATACGAAAATCTATTAAACTGTTATATCTTACGAAATTAAGTCAACCGGACACAAAAGGTTCATGTGAAACGGCGATGTGACAGCTACGTTTTGGCACCAAAAGGAGTATTAGAAAGAAATGTGTGGTTTGGATTTGGATTTGTTTTAAGCCATCAACCTGCTAGGGACTGCAGATGAAAATTTGCCTGTATGGCTAAATCTGGCACATTTACATGTTGGAAACATTGTTGATTAATGTGCGTTGTCCCTTTTAAATAAAGAAATCTAAAAAAAAAAAAACACTGGGTTAAAACACTGGTCCGTTAGGGTTAGGGTTACAACCCAACACTAACCCTAACTGTCATGATAGACACATCAACACACCCACTTGCTCGATGTGAATTCTTGAAGTCTTTGTACTGGGGAGTTGGGTTAGTTTCATGTCCAATCTGACTGAAACGGACACTTGCATTCTCACATACAGCTCAGCTCAGATAATCAGGTGTGCAGTGCATGTGTGAAAGGGACTTTATTAAGGTCGTTGATCACCGCAAGCTGTTCTAACAGCTTCAGTGCTCCTTGTCCAAGTCTGGAACTCTGTTAGAGGGTATGAATACTTTTGTTCTCCTCTTACAGTATTTAGTCTTTTAATGATGGTGGTCGAGAGGGCTGTCTAACACATGCATCTAAAATATCCCATAAGTACTCAACTGAGGTGAGATCTGGGAAGTGCAAATGTATTTTCATCAAACCATTCACATAGCTCTCTCATGCCCTGTAAGCATTTACATTTTTTATGTTTCACCACTCATTTATTCAGGTTTTGCCTTTAATTTGTCACCAGTCTGTATATTCAAGCGGCACGCAAACATTCCCAAGTGAGCCCTGAAGGCATCCTTTTTAGCTTCATATTACACTCTGTCTGTGAAAATGTAGCTGTGGCTGCTGCCAGACGCACTGTTCAGGGAAACACTGCCATTTGGAAAGTTGACATAGTTCCACTCCCAGACAACACAGCGGCCCAGCGCGGTGGCTCAGGGCGTGTCGTTTCAACTGTTGGAGCAGGTTAGACCCACAGCCAGTATGCGGCATCGAAACTGGATTTAACACAGCTCAGCTGCTAGTTATTTTTTTTTCTATAGCAGAGGGAGATATATGGTTGGGCCGAGTATTCCCACTAGAACACAGAACTCTCAAGTTCAAATATATTAAAAATACTAGTGTTGTTGCAAAAGCAAGTATAGGACATAGCAAACAAAGAAAGGAAGCAGGATTACATAAACAAGAACACACATAAAACAAATGTTCATTAATTAATAGGAAATGTTTAATATATCAAACTAATAAAATGTATTACCATTCTCTCTCTAAAACTTGAATAAGCAGGGAATCATCACTATATACTATCTGATTTGATTGAGAAGCCAGAACTGAACTTTAAAAGCTGATAAATTGAATAAAATGAACATGATAAACGGAAATTATGATAAGTTGGCAATTAAAATACCTGTATTATCTAAATCAGATCTTGCACAGCATGTAAAAGAAGATAGCCTCTGTGTTATTGGTGTGGGGCCTCAGCAGGGCGAAGCAGCACTTAGCCTGTTAACATGGTCCACTGATACACATGGCTCTGAGGCACATCCATTATTTAAAAATGTAAGGCTTTAATATTATTATAAGACCAGTTAGGTAGGAGGGTTTTGGTGATGAAGATTCATCACTGCTGCAAATCGCTCATATGAATAATTCCACAAAAAACAGCATAAAATGTCACTTAGTGAGCTTGTGTTGTCAGAGTGAGCAACAATGGGCTTTAAATGGCTGCACTTTCTGCTTGCTGGGGAAAAAAAGTACGAGATAGTATTAATGTTTCATGAAAATCATCAGTCATTTCAAATTCGCGTCATACCCCGCACCTTTCAAGAATCGTTGGCATAATCACCACTGCATAGTAGATGTGCAAATCCCCATTAGCATCTGAGATACGTTTCCGGCTGTTTATTCAGTCTTTGAGGATTTCAATGCATGTTTTAAGACCACTTTGTTGCACTGGCTTACAATCTTATGTCAACCAGCGAGGGATAAGCTCATAAAGTTTAAGCAAGAAAAAGGGGAAGAAAATAACATCAAAATGAGATTATTGTGTGTTTGTAAGAAGAGAAAAAAAGCCCCTCAAAGCCACAGGGGAGCAGAGGGGAACCTTTGGTAGAAGGTGGAATTTAATACTGTATGTGGTGTTATGTTCACTAAGACTCTCTAAGGGAAGCTAAGCTATGCTATTTTACAAGAAGTACCAGTCACTTTAAAAGGGCCAAGAGAGCAAATGTGATTCTGTGTATTTATTTGTGCTCTTCAGGCTTCACTTCTTTAAACTAGTTGCAGATTAATGACAAACAGCTGGAAGAAGTGAACTTCTTTGACATCGGAAGTCAGATATAAGACTAAAACCAGGAGCGTATCCATCTATTTATCCCGTACAATTATCAGAGCTTCTTAACCCTTCACATATCAGGGAAGAGATAGATCTCAAAGGTTGAAGTGGTTGAAGACAAGGCGAAAAGACAAAAAGGACATTGACGTTCCTTTCTGAATAATGAAGATGCTAAAAAACAAATCTGCCCGCAATGAATTATTCATCAACTCTTGTGATAACGGATCGCTTTGTTTTTTTTGTTTTTTTTGTTTATCCTGCCATCAAAACTGCCCCCAAACTCATGGAGCCGTGTTCTCTGCAACCGTTCCTCAGCAGCCATTATCTGATTTCTGAAGCTCGCCTCTGAATGGTTTCTCTTCCACGCCAACAAATGAAGCGTAACGTCGCACGACTGACTGAACAATCAAGGCTCGCGCGGCAAATTGGGTCAAACCTTCCTCATCACTTCTCCTCCCCATCAATGATATTCTCCTCCTAACTTTAGTTTAATGAATCTCCAATACAGAGAAGCCTGGACTGCAAATCAAAGGTAAGAGCGTTGATTGATGCAGCATTTCCTGTGTAACAGCTGCACCTCGATACTGGGCTGAAAGGCTGGCTGAATGAGGCCTGTCTGTACTCGTCTCATCTCTTCTGTTCAGTCGCGTATGACACTCATACCACAAAATGTTTGACAAATGATGGAGGCTCTCAAAGGAAATTACTGAAATGGAGGGGCTGATTCATCACACTGTGTAGCAGTAGACCATTTTTTTTCCCGCACTACCATCTTATTTTTCCCGTCTTTGATTATTTTCCAGTGCTGCTGCCAGAGGCGTAGCACAAAATTCTGGGCCCTGTAGAAAGGCATTTTCTATGGGCCCCTCCCCGCATCCACAGCTATTCATTCTAGCATCTTTTTGGGCCCTCCTTACATGAGGGCCCTGGGTACTCAGTCCCCTTTTTCCCCCCAGTCTGACGCCCCTGGCTGCTTCACTCAGTGTTTTCTGGCCTTAAGACCAGGAATTTCTACCATTTAATATATGTTATCTCTTAAAACCAGGGGGCCAGTGTTCTTCTTAGAGGCAGCTTTGTTTTGGCATCCGTCTTCATCGGGGTGAAGTAAAAACCCATGTTTGGAATTAAAGGCTGCTGACTTTCTGAATATTTTACATCAGTCACCTGAAAATGCCTTACAAACAAACGTACCCTAGAGGGCTCTTTCTCTATTCATCTCAATCAGTGGTTTTTAGCAGCACTTTGCTTCAGTGGCGGCTGCCAAATCAGCTCAACATCCTCTTGCCAATTCACTTTAGAGAATGTAAAGTTTTATCTCTGATGGACTGTATAGCAGGGCATCACTAAGGACGAGTGAATGAAAAATGGGCTGCAGCTCAGAAAAAGGCAAGCAATTTAGCGCTTTAGCTGCAGCTACACAGAATAAGGGGTATAGACCATGATGTTTCGGCTCTTCCAATGGAGTTCTGTGTTAGAGCTCCCTACTCCCTGATGACTGCATAATGTACTATGTACAGTCTAGGCATGTACATTAATAGAAAATTGTAAGCTTGCATCACAGAATATTATTAGGGGTGTGAAGGGGAGGCCAGTTTTACTTAGTATTTTCACATTTCATGTATGATATGAAATCAAGCTACCCAGTTGAATATTTGACCAAATGAGGTGAATGCAATTTCAAAACCGGTCTTGCACACTACAAGCTTAGCAACATGTGTGGAGGACAAAACACTTTGTAGAAATCCTGCTGTAACACCCATATTCACTTTATCTTATTAAGATTGTTTTGGTAGGTACCGTTGGGTAACAAATACTACTACTAATAATAATATCATAATAATAGTAACAAAATAAATACAGGATTTTATATTATTATTCAGTCACCAATAAAAAATGCAAAACATGTGCCAAACGTGCTAGTTCTAGCTTTTCTAATGTAAGGATGTCCTATTTTTTTTTTTTTACGTATCACAAATACATTTGTACTTAAAGTCTGTGTTCAAATTCCGCGTAGGGAGGAGTTCGGAGTGGATGGGTCAAACAAACATGTGACTTTTACCAGGAGGACCGCTGTTTGTGTCCTGTGTGAAAACAAATGTTAATGTTGACTTATTTTACCTAACGTACGTAAGTTAACTTAGTTACCTAACCCTAACCCCTAACCCTAAACCACTTAATGTACATACGTAAGTAAAATTACGAACATACTTATTTTAAACGAAACAACTTTCTTTTCCTATTGAACCCGAGTGGGAGGTGAGACCTTACCACCGACACCACCACCCCTGATGTCTGCTCCAGTCTTTATTACTTTCATCATCATACCTGGATCAGCAGGCAAAATAAATATTAACCAATAACATTAAACCCCAAACATAACCCTAACCCACTTACTGTACGTACATAAGTACAATTACAAACATACTTATATTAAACCAAACCACTTTCTTTTTCTAAACCTAACCAAGTAGTTTTGTTGCCTAAACATAACCAAACTACTGGTTACTACTGGGTACTTATGTTTAGATATAAGCATGTGTTGATCTGCTGCCACCAGTGGGGGTGCTATTTTTGGAAATGCTACTGCGGGTCATATTAGAGGCTAGAAACAAATGACCTATGTGGTCCTATGAGTTGAAGGACTTGTTTTACCAAAAGACACAGCAGTAAAGACAAAACAGATCCCACCACAGATCTAAAGAAAAATCATAATAAATGGGGATCTATTAGTCAGGCGAGATGTGTTTGGGTGTGGTACATCCAATCTCAAAACTACCACTGCAGAGGCTTGTGAAATCACAGCAGACAGCACAAAAAGACTGAAGAAGCTGACAGTGTCTCAGATGTGGGTTTGTTTGCAGGTTGCTGATAGTACATGCATTCCATGACGTTAATCTGTTTTTTACCACAAGTGAGTGTAAACACATTAAAGCGATGTGAGGTAACGCATTCCTCAGAAAGCAAAGAGAATTCAGTCTGCGGTGCGAAGGGCAAACTCAGCTGATTCAATTCATTCTGCCTGATAACAACTGACATAGTGATGAATGAACACACCCTGAAGGTATTAAGCAGTATAAGATGCAAGGTGATATTTACATCATAAGCATATCTTGAACTGCATAGCATGCTGCTCCATATACGAGCCTGTCCACACATGAAAGAGCAAAGAGGGAAGTAAACTGTACTGCTCGCTCTCATTGAGTGTACGTTTACTCCATAGTCACATTTAAAGCACTGTAGAGTGCATACAATGCCGCCCAGCTAAATAATTACTCAATACTCAATACTTTTGAATCACAATACTTCTAGAATCGCAATAAATGAAAATCGCGATACAGATCGAATCTGCACCCATGTATTGTGAAAGAATCAAATCATCCTAGCCCTACTAATTATATAGGCTAGTAAAGTTATTGTACTAAAAGGAATGTTTGACTTTCAGTTTCATTTTTCAGCTACATGTTTGGCTCATCATAGCTACCAAGTCCTTACATTATCAATTGTTTTCCATATCAAAGCTTTTATTTCATAATAGTGCAGGGGATCTGAAAAGTGGGACTGTATATTGATTGGTATTAAGAAAGGAGACATTTTCCCATGTCCAGATAGAGATCTTTTTGAGTTAAGTATGTATCTCTATCACACACGCAGCTCTTTTGCGGTTAGAGCATTGGTTACAATATTTTGTAACAGCATGTCAAATTTCCAAGTAAAATCCTAATACATCAAACAAATAAGCCAGCTGTAAGATAGTAACCTACAAAGGGACTGTTACTTTGAAATAATGCTTCACCACATCAAAAAACATGGTGGCATTCTCATTTTTATATTACATTTTAGAAAGTATCAAAATGAAAAACAATACACATTAAAATCTCATTTAAATTCATAAGTACACTGCAATTATGCTGCATCTAAGACTGGCGACGACAGCTCATTCACGGTCGGCAGTTCTCATAGTAAAAAACTGATTTCCCGGCAAGAACGTTTTCCAGGTGCACAGAAACTAAAACAGCAACTTTAAGAGCAAGCAACACAAGGTAAAGTGTCTTGTTCATGGGATGGTTTGCTCGTCGCAGTCACATTTGCATAATGGTTGTATCATCCTAGAATGTGTCATCTGCAGGGAAGAGTTGCCCACAAACGACATACTGTATACGTTCCGGTGAAAAAAAAAAGAAATCTGATTGTTCCTTGTCTATTATCGACAGTCAACACTGGTTTAATGGCTTAATGAAGTAATTTGAACTCAAATCATGATAATTCCCCAACCCTAACCAAGCAGTTTTTCGGTTGGATTTATCAAACAGTGATTTTTTAATGGTTTTGGAAGGCGCTGACAAACAATTCTTTCCTGTCGATAGTGAGTAGAAAGAAAACGCTTTTATGTGCCTTTCCGGAGCGTATAGACAAGCAACGTATTTTTGTTGTTTAATTTGGAAGACTTGTTAACAAAAACCACTGTCTAAAACTATCTAATTCATCAATGGTACCAAGTAAGCTCAGGCCCTGTTTTATCAGATGTGCCTTTCGTTTAGACGGCGACGGCGTTTTTGGGGCTTAAAAATGCAAAAAAGTGAAACCACCCTCCAGAGTGGAAATCTTAAAAACGCTCCACTGTCGCGTTCCCGTCTAAAGGGTAAAAGGGTCTGCAGCCTCTATTGTTGTGGTGGCTGGCGACCCACCCCATATTTCGTTACAGAAATCAAAATATAGAGTGATTACTCGCCCATGGCCAGTAATCACTGGATACCGTTGGGTATCCACAGCCTGCCTATACTTGGTCCGGATGGCTTTCAGCTTTGATGATATCTGACAGATAGCGTCTTTCTCGTGTGGATATGACGTCCCTCCAGGTACAGGATACTGCTGAAGAAATTCGGTCCATATGTCTATATATTTTGACTGGCAGGACTCCCAGTCCACACCCTGTTGTGCCACCTCCTCGTCTGTCCAGACAAAATGATCAGCTTTTGTTGTACGCCTTGCCATGTTTTGGTTTTGCACTACTAGGGAGAGAAGTAGAAGGAAGGGACTTGGTGGTGTTGTGTGGCAGTGCTTCACACTACCACCTAGCCGCCTGGTGTGCAAACTTCATCGATTTTCACACACTTTTGCGTCACCATATGCAGTCAGATTTCCCCCCCAAAACACTTGTCTAAACGTGGAATAAGTAATTAGTACCTGACAATGGACACCTCGAAGGGCATTAACCCGCTTATACCATGGTCACTTGCCAAATAACATATTTTTAAAACATTAGTTCATATTTTAATTAGTTTTACAATCGAAATCTAAAGTTTATCCAAACAAAAAATCCATTTCCCTGGTTACGCCTGACGGTTTGACTAATACCTGGAACAATCATTCCCATCCATCAGGTTCTTATGCAATGTAAACGTTGTTCTCTCCACCAGGAATTAGGAAGAACCTTAGATACGACTTGCCTCCCTTAGCAACCGGAGATATTTATATAGTCCGCTATATAAATATATATAGTTATAGTAGAGTAAAATCCATATATAGTTAGCTAGCTACGAGCCAGAAAGCTAACTCTATGCTAGCAAGATCCAAAGTCAATAACATTGTGTACAGTTGGCAATCAGTAAAAATTATTTGACAGTATGTTGAACAACAAGACAAGTTAGCTATCCAGCCATGTCATTGTCCCCAAAACAATATAACGACTTTTACGAAGAATTTGATCCGCGATGTGCAACGTTATTGTCGGCTGCACCGGCGCAGCCTGAAGCAGCAAGCTGAACAGTGAACGGGATGTGAGATAACGTTATTATATATTCGCTGTGAAACTGAGTCAGTCCAGAGGGCCAGTATAACTTACTTCTTGCAGCCTGTGTGTTTTAGTGCCATCCTGTGGTATTCAGAGGACGATTTGGAAATAATAAATCCACATTTCCTTTTTGATTTAGGGTAGGCGTAGGGTAGGCGTAATAAGCCATGGCTTCAGCCTACACCTTTTCGGTTACCATTCTTGTTTCTAATGAATTTGCTGTACATATTATGTTCTATGTTCAGTAACCGAATAAACATTCATTCATTCATTTAATGTAGCGCATTCATATAGAACAGTAAACAGTCAGTTTCACCGAACTCCTTTAGTAGGTGTCCTACATCACTTTTTAATGGACACCCTGCAGCCAATCAGAATCGAGTATTCACCCAGACCATGGTATAATAAGTGATAACGCAACGCCATGTTTGCATTTTCTCTTCAGATTGTTTCCATCTAAACATAGCCTCAGGAAACATCTTGAGACAAAACCCTCTGTAGCCAACACATATATCGGGTGCTTTAAGCAACTAAAGGTAAATAAAATAATAAAAACAATAAAAATAAAAATAAAACATAATCAGTGCATGATGTCATATGTTTTAACATTTAACCATTTAGGATACTTTATTGAATGTTTAGCTAACAGGAATAGTGTGACAGGACAATACGCTTATGTGATTTCTTGCAGCGAGTAAGATGAGAGGCTTGATACCAGCTCATGTCTGTATGGTAAATATGCACCTGGTAAGCTTAGCTTAGCATAAAGAGTGGGGGGTTGCTTTAAAGAAAAATTTTGATCCACTGTTTTAAGACATATTTTGCAGTTTTAGGATCTAATGTGAAGCAAATCTGTTAAGTAATAGAGCTCTCCTCAGCGTTAATTGCACTGTGTAAATATGTATTTGTAGGAGTACTGCTCCTGAAGTCACCGGAGGTAACCTAGGAAACTATCACTACTGCAACTGGGCTTTTGGCTAGAACATTAGGTGAGGTCTTAAAAGTGCATTCACTATGAAGGATTCATTAATTAAAAATGGTAAGAACAGCAGCTGAAGTTCATCATTCCATATAGGGTTTGGTCTGCTTTATGTCCTTAAAATGATGTTTTAATGATGTGCAGCATTATGCTATTCTGCATATGAAGCAGGCCAGAGTAGGTCAATGAGGGCCTGTTGATGGGTCACCAACTGCATACAGTAATTGGTAAGTACTTTGCAAGTACTGTAGAGTGTGATTTTCTTAATTTGTTCAAACACTTATACCCAACAAGCACCATTATTATAGCAAAACCATAACAAGCACATAAACAGCAAAATTACGTTTTGTATTTACTGTAAAAAAAAATATATTTTGTCACGTACTATACTCCACAAAAAAAGAAAATATGATAAATCTTTGGCTTGTCTAAGCGTGAATAGCTTCTCTCAGAACAATTAACAAAGCTTTAAAACTACAAACCAACTGCCGTTAAGTGGATTTCTTAACATTCATTATGGCGGTAGGTTTGCATGCACAGTATAAAACAATATGAGTCAATATTTCATGGTAAAGATCCAATAATATTCTATTATCACAATAATGATTTGTATAAACTCAATGTCATGTAGGTCGGTAACTCTATAACTCAATTTGTATAGAGTTATTGGTTAGTAATGTTTGTAATGTTTGCTAGTAAAAATAAAATTACGGTAGGGAATGAGGTTGAAAGGGTGTATGCTAAATACATCTGGAGACTAAATCCACAGAGACAGAAAAAAACTAAACCCTGGGTGGCAATAATAGCTCTTTTCATTAATATGAGCTAAACCTGCTGATAGAGTTCACATTTGAATGCTCTATACTGGCTATGATTTCATTAATTCTTTAGTAAGTGAGCTAATCAAGACCACTTGCCATGTTATGAAAAATACAACAATTACGTTTATCCACTAAAACAATATCTAATCTGAACAATGTCACCATGTAATGGCTGTAATCATCCATGAAAAAGAATCCAACAATAAGGACAATTTAAAGCTCTGGCAAATATGTACCTGCTTTTTCAACACAATTTTTACTCCCATCGCATCAAAAAACAAAAGCCTTCTTTAGCGTCATATTTAGATGCACTTCGTAGGGACTCATGGCGCCACTTTTTGACGCTCAGGGTCGGGAGTCTTGGCGTCACTATTTGATGCTCTCGGGCTTCGCCTGCAGCCCTTTGGCGTCATATTTAGACGCGCTTGGTCGAGGCTCCTGGCGTCACTTTTTTATGCTCTGGGTCGGACGTACGTTTATATGACATGCGGCACAAGAATGGGACAAATAGGTTTAGGAAAAGATCATGGGTGGGGTTACAAAAAAGTATTTTTTTCCAGTGACACGCAGGTCTCTTCGCTGAACGTCCTGTGTTGTTTGAACCCATCAACCACCCAACCAATCTTCTTCTTCGGTCTTTCATGCTACTCGCTACCGTGGTCGCTCTTAATACTACGTCATCTCACAGTTACAGCTGCTGCGGTGCGTTCCATTTAGATGCACATTTTTTTCTGAGAGCCACTGAGCAAGTGTCAGTAATTTACAAGTTGGGAGTGAGAAGGGTTTTTTTTTTTTTATGGCAATTGTTTGACTCAGAGCAGCAAGCTTTTACCTTGATGGCAGTGGAGGCGATCTGGATGTGGTGCAGCTTGTGCAGGGTGCTCTCCCTGTCAATAAAGTAGGAGGCAGCCAGCTGGTGCAGAGCTTCCAGAGTCACAGCTGTGCCATTGGATTCACTCACTTCAGCCGTCCGACTCAACTTCCGCTTGTCCACGAAGATCATTAATGACTCTTCCCCTAAGAATACGTACACACACAGACACATACACACACTTCATTAATGACTCATCCCCTGTGAACATGCACACACACTGTTCTCAGTGGTGTAGTGATAAATATTAACCCATTAACACCTGCCAGCGCTAATTATATAGGCAGATAAACATGGTAAAGGTGGAAAGCTAATTAGAAACGTAGCTGCCTCTGGTCATTTTATACTGTGGTCTACATTTTGTTATTGTGATAAGTCTGTGGCTACAGTATAGTGCACAAATTGATATGCTTTATGAAACACCAAGTCTTTTAATATGAACAGAGCAAAAGCTTTCAGAGCACAGTGTATTGACAAACGGTGGAAAGAGTGAAAGATCAATGGAAAAATCCTTTTCTAACAGAATTAGCTTTCATGGGGAATTTGGTTTTAATTTGGAAAGACTTTAGAACTAACAAAGTACATTTCCACTGGGGATACAGTGTAGATATAGGTTAGCGCTTGTCTCCACCAAAATGTGAAAAAAAATTTAATAATTAATTTTAATTCACTTTGTACATTATTAAGTCCTGAAAATGTTAAAAAATAAAATAAAAACATGTTTCCAATACAAATAAAGTTACAGAAATAATATGGTGTAATAGTCTTACTTGCATTGCAACAAGCTTCTTTATTTTGACACATTTCTTCTATAAAAAAAACTTCCTTTGGTAACTTCAGATTTTATTTCAAGAAATATTAACGCTAAAATATGCTAATTTAAGCAACTTTAAAACACTTGCATACTGCTTAGGTACAAACTACCTATATGTTCCTTGCCACTGTGTCAGGGGTTTTCAAAGTGTAAGACTGTGGGCCTTCTCTCAGACAAAGCTTAGTTTACTTGCTTAGTTTCGCTCAATTCCTGGATTCCTATGGGATGGGAAAAGCCCATCATGATTATGTTATTTGATCCCATAGACACTCAACAATTGAGCCAAGATAGCCTAATATTGCTGTTTGACACAACTTCAAAGTACACCAAATACATAAAAAAGGCTGTCCTCAGGCGTTTATTAGTTTCTGACTCTGGGAAAGTGAGACAAACAATAATATTCTCAAATGCTACTGTATGTCTGAACTATATCTTTAACCAAATCAAACATTTAGGCTATTCTATATGATATTCTTTTGACAAGTAATGCCATAACTAATGGGATATATTTTTTCACTTCCTTTCACAGAGCCTCCCCCCCTTAAACAGTTTGGAGCCCTCCTGGGAGCCCCACCTCCTACTTTGAAAGCCTCAGCTGTAGGTAATATCAGGCCATGCTTTAGCTCCTGTACTTTTTTCTTTTTGTTTGCAACACACAAACGTGATTGTCTTTTCAGTCTATTTTAAATACTGTTGGTATTCATCATGGATTTGAGAGTTTATGCACAAGAGACACAAGATGAAAAGAGCCAGCAGAGGAGCTGGAAGGGATGGTGCAGCCGATAGCCACGGGAGCTTTGCTGCACAGTACTCTGGCTAACTCACATCCATTGTTATGGAAACTGGGGATTCTTTTTGTTTAACAACTCCAAACTCCATTGTACATGTTGAATCAGACAATATGAGCTTAAACAACCACAAAACAATCCAACAGTCACAGCTGAGACAATATTTTGTCACACATTTAGTTGTTTGAGCACACAAGAAGCTTTAGAGCTTCAAATATGTTTAACTGCTACTCCTTTTTAAAAGATCACTCTTGTATGCCAATTCTCCTTCATTTGATAGCTGATGGTCTACAGCAGTGGTTCTCAATTTTTTTCAATAATGTTGAAATTGTTTCTTTAAGCCAAGTACCCCCTGACCAGCGCTAATCATTTTCGGTAGAACAAAAAGTGTATATAAAGAGGAACAGTACAGCGCTGTCAGCGATAGATTTACTAAACAACAGCCTTGGAACTGAAAAAAAAAACATTTAAAATACTAATGAGAAAAAGAGACAAAAATTGTAAAAAAGACAAAAACTTGGAAAAACATGGTAGAAAGAAAGAAGAAAGAATAGGTCAAAATATTATCACAAACTTCAAAAACAGTGACATAAGAAGAAACAAGTGAGAAAATTGTAAAAAGTAGATGGACAGTGGAAGGAAGGAAGGCAAGAATAGGTCCAAAGAAGGGGACACAAATGTCACATTTTTGGTAGGAAAAAAAAAATTCTACATAAAGAGGAACAATGTTCTGGACAACAGCCTTGTAACTATTAAACATTTTGTTAAATATCTCACATACCCCCTGCAGTCCTCCTAAGTACCCCTAGGGGTACACATACCCCCATTTGAGAAACACTGGACTACAGCAACAATGATGGACAAGCAGAGAAAGATGTTGATGACATGGTTCCAACTTAGGACACTGTGGTTGAATATATTCGGAACAGGAAAAAGTCCCTTTAACCTTTTCCTATTTAAGGGTTTCCGCCACATGTGAACAAATAATGGGTTAATTAGAGCAATTCTTTGATGCAGATTCATCGCGTAGTTCTTTGTAATTTACTGCTGCATGACTGTGATGTATGAATAGCTGTTGGAAAGGAGACGTTCAGAGTCCTCCAAAGTAGTAAAGTTCTAGTGAGTGTTTAAAACAATGATCAAATACAGTATAATTACATTTTGTTTCACTCACTACTGAATTTAGACCCTGGTTGTTCAAGTTGAAATACTGGTAAAGTTTCACAAGCCTTAAAAAGGTTCCTGAAAGGTTTCCTGTTTGGAATAGGGCCACATGTTAATCTTGGGCTTTCCCCCTTGTGTTAAGGTAGGTGTATAAAAACAAAGAGAATCACAGCCTGTCTACTGTATTTACCTCCCAGTGTTGCAGAGAGCAGGAAGTGGGTTCCGTATTTCTTGATAATGTTGTCAGTGATGGCACTGAGACTGGGCCTTCTTCCCAGCTGCCTAATGGTCTGGAGGAACTCCGGGTCCAGCGGCAAAGGAAAGCCATTGTTCTCTTGTCTCTCCAGGGCCACGCTGTTCACCTTCCAGCGGCCAAACTCCCTGCAATGTCACAGAAACACATGCTAAGAGTAAGCAAAGGACACACAACACATGAATGCTACATGCAGGCACATTCGAGAAAAGGACAAGGGTCCAACAGAAGCAAGACATATGGATGATTCAGAGACTAAATGCAACAATTCTATTGTTTTCTGCTTCTTGAAAATCAGGAAAATTTGACCCACTGTTGAGTGAACGAAACACAGCTTGCCCCTCACATGGACGCTCACATTCAAATCTTTTCCTGGCGAACCATAAAAAATGTATAAGAGGAAAAAAGATTGAGTCTCCACCAATTTTAAATAATAGCGTAATCTTTTCTCATCTGTTTCGGAGGTGCTATAGTTGGACAGGCTATAATCATGGATGGAGTCTTGCTGCTTTCAGGGCCTCTGTTGTTGGTAACAGGCTTCAACTGAAGTCGTTTGATACTCAGCCTGGCCTTGGAGCATGCCAGCTGCCTTTATCTACCAATTGCAGACTGATTGCTGCTGCGTGATGCATAGATTAGCGCTATCCAAATGCAGCCGGTAATAAAAATGTTTCTAGAGAAATGGTAGACCTTTCAATCACTGTTGGGTCAGTGGTTGACACAAATGAAATCGGACATGCACTTGCATGAATTTGCCTTTGAATGTGTTTTTGATTTGTAAAGTTGAGATTTACATGTAAAAGTACACCATGTTATGTCAGAGAATGGCTGCAACACAAACCATATCTCTTCTGATTAACATATCTCTCCTCAAAACTCTACATCTACCCTCCTTGTTCAGATGAAGTGCTGGGTAGGTCTATTTAAATAATATTACATTATAAATAAGAAAGACAAATATCTTCTTCACCACCTTCTCCACTCCCACCTCCCACCAAGACACATCGAAAGCAAAACAAACAAAAAAATATTGTAATTTCATTTTGAGAATTAAATACAGAGAGGAATGAACATCTTCAATATAAGCTGAACAATAGCCATGACTCAGACAACCCCACATGTGAGAAGACTCAGGCAAATACTAAGTTTTGACTTAATTACAGTTATTTCGGAGAAAATCAACAAATAATTTGTTTAACACTCAACCATTTCATCTTTTTAAATTTTTTTTATTTGATAATGCGAAGATGCAGTCTGGAGGATGCTGTAACAAGACAGATTGGCAGCCACCTCCCAGTTCTACAATTTATTGGTTAATATGACAATGGCCTATGAACTGAGACAAACACAATATTTTACTCTACAATTTATATCCAATCTTAACTGCATTCATCAATGTTGGGACACTAGTGAAAAAATGACATTCAACATTCATTTGGAGTTGTGTTTTCGTCTACTGTACGAGCGAAAGTCCAATATTTACTCACTTTTAAACTCTAATTTGGTCTCCACCAACTCCTGAGTAAAATATATGGCTTTTAGGTTTCTTAACGTTCCACTTTCTTTACCAGCTAGTCGCTAGCTTTGTCTGTCTGCTGTTTAGTGGCTTGTTTGCTGAAAATAGCTGCCTGCTGCTGCTGGAAACAGGATTGAGGGGAACTGAGACTGAACCATACTGTGGCGTAAAAAAAAGCATTGCAGGTGGGTTATAATTATCTGTGGGTTTATTGATGGGTGGCGGTTAAATAGGCTATCTATTGTTACATTAGATTATAGCTTTGCTTCAATGTGAAGTGACTTTACATTTGTCAGCTATTTTATTCACTGGATTAGCCAAAAACAGACATTCCCATCTAGTTGATTAATCTATGTGGAGTCTTAATTGATTTTAACAAACTGTGCAATTTATCAGAGATTTTCAATAACATCAGCATCACTTTATCTATATCAGCAAACCCCTAGCAGAATCCCATTCAAACATTTTGCTTCTGCAACAGACAGGACTGCACAAAGTGACAAACTGTTTACAGCATTTTTGTCTTCCAACACTGCTTGCTCGTCCTCCGTTTCCTAAGTAGCAAATAGGAACTTTGGGTTTCCTGATGTCTTTCTCTCTCTCTAACATATATACAACCCCCAACACCCTACAGACACACACCAACTCCCTCATGCAAAGACACTCTTGCCCACACACATGTATTCACGCAGCCTGCAGCTGCAAACATCTAAACAAAGCTGTCCTTGCTGCAACAACTCTGCTATCGCCCAGAATATCGCAGAGCCCCCATGGGCGCGGGTATAGCTGCCAATCAATTTCTCACCAATAACAATGACCCCCCTGAGAAAAATACAAACAGAAAACAGCTCATTAAGGCCCGTTTCATATCTGTGTTTCTTCATAACGAGCGGCCATTAGTGTTTCTCTCCATCCGCTGGGGCCTGGCTAAAGAAGGGAGCAGCGCAGAGAGAAAGGGAGAGAACTTAACCGTGTTCAACAGTCGACACAATGCCTCGCCGTGCTGCTCGCTGATGGACATTTATGATTGGTGCCACGGCTAAGCTGGCGGATACAGCACACACACACACGTACGCACACACATGCACAATGTAACCTCACCTTCTGTATGCCACTCACAAACACACACCAAAGGATCTTTCGTTTTATGGAAGACTGCAGGTTTATTTCACCCTTAACTCCTCTCGGTGAGATGCTGAGTGACTGAAATAGCCTATCACAGACACACACAGGTTTATTTCACCTGCAGCTCTGTGAAGCAGGGGGTCGCTGCACATCTACACCTACCCCCCCTCCCCACCCCGCCGAACTCCCCTTTGAGCGAGCTGGAGCTGCAGGAGCTAAAGGAGCCGTGATCAGAGCAGGGGGAGTTGTACGCTGCTACCTGTCCATCACAGCACGTCTCAGATCCATCACAGCGTACAGGCAGCCTGAGGACGTCGCTTGGTGCCCAACATAACAAATCAGGGAATCAACCCAGCGAATAACCTGCTGATGCAGTCAAGACACGCTACCGAGCATAGCACTGCAGATTGTGTCTGTTCAGTACAGTATGTGACTGAGCGTGCTCCGTAAATGTCTGCTACTACTAATGTTATCTCCTGAGGCATGTTAACAGGGAAATTGTCTTGAAAATGAAACGACACTCACACGACACATCATTGTGTATTTTAATAACACAAAATACATTTTACAGAAGCCATCTGAAAATGTAAAACTGCCTTTCAGGACAAAGGAGCCTCTTGTAAATTACTTCAAACTTTTTGAAACACTACTATAAAACTAGAAGGGCAGTGTGAGAGCCCCTATCTCTCATTGTTAATAATTTGAAAAATGATTTGTGTATCCACCCTGTGATTCGGATCCTCTCCAAAATTGAAGGGGTTGTTCCATTCCCCATGCTACACCCTTCACCCAAATTTCATGATTGAATGGGCCAGGAGTTTTAGAGTAACCATGCTGACAAACAAACCGAAAACATAACCTTCTTGGCGGTAATAACAATAACAATAACAATAACAATATGGCTTCTAATTAGATTTTTCGATTTGTTTAAGCACCAAGTGAAATTCCAATAAAATGGCATACTGTACATGGGTTCTATGTGATATTATATATCACATGCACAATTACAGTGGTACTGGCCCACATAAAATATGGTTTAGATCAGCCTCAATGCCATTATTCTTTGTGAAAAACAAAGGCATTCTGCAGGGTTAAAGTCTGATCCTCTGGTTTATAAAAAGCCCGCAAGTTATGGTATGACGGCTTCATAATTCTGTAAAATGACTGGAAACCACACAGGGCCACACCACATCTTTAAAACTCCGGGCAAAAACAAAATGCAAAATCAGGTAACAATGCATAGTCAATTTAAAAATCTTTCAGAGAGATTTGCCCATGAATTCCGTTGTTTGTTCCTATTAACCTGAACAACTCTGTGGCCCATTTATGGACTTTACACACAAGTCACATATGACTGATATAATGTGAGGACTTCATGGTATTGATGCATAAACCAAAACATCTGTAACATGATAACAATTTACACAATGTTCATGTACACTATTTTCCAAACAGCAAGTAGATTCATTTTGTATATATATATATATATATATAATTTAGGGTTAAAATCCCTCTTCAGCTGCAAGTTAATTAGTCTAGCACGAATGAGCTCTACGATTCTTCTGTTGCTGGTGTCTCACTCATGCTAAGGTTAATGTGTTGAGCTACGATGCATTCTCATTTGAACTCATCATCAGAACATTAGACTGTCACGGAGAAAGAAGACAAAGAAAAACAAAAGGGAAAGAAAAAAATAACTTGAATTATCTTTGCAGGTGTTCCGAATATTTGCATGCATACACTGTTTCCAACAGCGGGCTGATTACCTCTAAAGACAGTTTTCCTTCATCTCTCATTTGTCTCGCTGTTTCACTCAGATACTGTGTAATGACTTTACAGCAGTTATGTCCAGATCATTGCTTTACATATCACAACTCTGGATTTACAAAGCAAATGCACAATATTTACACACTGGAGAAACTGTGGATTGGGATACATTTAGTTTTTTTTATTCTCTGTAATTAATGCACATTCATTTTGAGCCAAAGTGGTGTAAAGGGGAGGAAGTTAATTAAATGACTTAACTGACTCAGAAAAGTCTCATTTCACCTCTGAACTTTTTTAAATTACATCGTTGTCTTTCATTGCACTTAAGAATTATGTGACATACTGTATAAACAGACACCCTCGTCTCCTAGAAATGTTTGTATACTTCAAATTTGTTTTACAAATTTTTCTCTGTTAATCCATCAAGTTTTTGTTGGTCAGATTATGCTCACTGGCAACGTTTTTCCCAGCGAAGAAAGTTTGTCTACAAATCGTAGCAATATAACACGGGAGACTATGTTCCTCATCTTGAGTCCCACATGATGTAAGCTTGTAGTATCAGTAGTATATAAAGATAGTTTTTAGGAGACAGGGTAGGCCTGAAAAATCTAGAAATGGCTGCTACAAAACTGGTTTGACGTTTTTTACATTGTTTGTTTTAAATAACCAAAGCTCTCAGAAAACAGCATTTGATTAAAAGAAAAGAAAACGGGGCAGGAGACAAAAAGCAAATGCTATGGCATCCGGTGAAAGAAAATCATTAGATTTATTGGAAAAGGTTTGCATTTTTGTGAGTGAAGAAAAAGAGAAAAGAAACTCACAAGCTACCCAACATTTACCTTTCCATGATAGACAAACTTTAGTTTATCATCAAGAGAAGCCTAAGCGAGAACATATGTGTGTTTGTAGCTGGGTTACCCCAGATACCAAAATAACCCGTCGTGCAAAACAGTCGGTTGATGTAGACTCAATGTTATTTCAAGGACCTCCCCAAAGAGAATTGTGCAAAAATGGAAGAAAAGTCCTTCATGCTTCATTCAGGAAGATAAACCCAATTACATTAATATGTAAGACCTTGCAAGCTACAGTAACAGCAACTGCTCTGCTGTTTTCAATGTTCAGATTCTAATTTTTCTTTCTCGAAGTTTGCTATTTTTCTTCTCTTGGTTTAATCTGATGTGACATTGATCCTTCTCAATATGCAGGGACCATTAGACACAGACACATTATTTTAGAAACTGAGAATTACAAACAGAGAGGCTTTTCATTTGCGCAACATTAAAAGAAATTCTACACATGCCGGTTTTGTGCATTTTCCTTAAAGGCACCTTCATATTGGCATCCATCAACTTTGCAAATTGGGCTTCTGATGATACAGTCTCAACAGCAGGAAAGCTGGAGAGTCAAATAAGAGTGGAAGTAGGATGGGGGAGAAATGATGGAGAGACTTGTGTCTTTTGGTAATCCACCCACCGTGGAGACAAACAGGGAACGAAAGCGAGATCAAGACGAGAGAAGAGAGTGTAATGATGTAGTTAATAGCTGCTGGTTGTGAACGCTTCACGGAATTGACACCAACAGTTTCTCCAACATGATCAAACAAACATCAGACCATTAATTTGTGAAAATCCTATTAAACCAGTCGAGAGGTCCTATTAACAACACAGCATACTGTTTCTTGCTCATTTTGCTTTTTCATGTCTTTGATGCTACCAAGTGTTACTCAAGTCTGCATTTCAAACACTCGATTACTAAGACTGTTATCATTGCCACAGACATTCTAAAACTCCTGTAAAGGATTAGGATGAATTGCATTTGGGGATGCAAAATGGTGATAAAGGAAGCAACCAAGTCCTACGCTGAAGGGTTGAAGTAGAGTCCAACTTACTGGACATCTCATAACAGTAACAGAATAGCTGTCAAATAAACGTTTTACGTGTAACGTGTAACTAGACCTGGGCGATATGAAGAAAATCAGATATCACAATATTTTTGACCAAATACATCGATGTCGATATTGCCGCGATAATGTAAGGTTGACTTTTGGTGCTTTCACAAAAAATTGACACAATGAGATTTTTGATAAATAATCATCAATAAAGTTGATATAATGACAAAGTTTGTTAAGGCAAATAACAGAACAGCTAGAACAGTCTGGTAAAATCAGAAAATCACTGTGTGATCAACATCACTTTACTGTAATGCAGCCTGCAAAACCAGGAAAAGACAAGACTTGTGTCTTATCACGATATTACGATATCCAAAATTTAAAACGATATCTAGTCCTAAACATCAATGTCCATATAATATCGATATATTGGCCAGCCCTAACTGTATCGACATAGATCTGACTACATATTACTTCTTTTCCTGCTTTGGTGTCATTGAAAAACTCAAAATGTTACGGTTTGTTCTAAAATAATACTCGACAGATGGGCTAAAGGAGGCTAAAGTCACTCTTTATTACTCATTATTCAGGAAAATCCCCTGGTTGCCTGGCAACCCTAACAAGAGCCAGAAATTCCCTGCTCCCAGCCAATAAAAAGCCCACCACATAACTCCAAATAAAAGCACAACTTTTTTACACTTAGATTTGAATACAAAATGAGAATATAACGCATTATTCATTGAGCTGTAGTGCTGCTATAAAGATATAAAAAAAATAAAAAAACTTTGTACAGAGTATTAGCAGTTTCCCACTGCTTCCAATTTTTTAGTTAAGATAATGGTTTGCTGGCTGGAGCTTATAATTAGCGTGCAGATGTGACAGTGGTATCGATCTTCTCAGCTAACTCTCTGCAAGAAAGTCAATAAACATATTTCCCAAAATGCACAAGTATTTCTTCAAAGGATAGGGTTGACTGTAGGAGACAGGAAGCAAATCGCAGTCTCCTGTCAGGCACTTTGCTGTCGCTGAGAAGCAAAAGTGGAAGTAGCACCCCAACACCTCTGTGGGAGGAGGTCGAGGTGGATGTCTGGGCATACAGTCACTTTCAGCAAACAGGAAAACATAATGGTAGTTCATTTTGATGACCCTTATTTGAACTGCCCTCACCAGAAAAGCAACCAATTGCTGTCTTTTCTTTGGTTAATACAGTCTCATTAAATGGAATTAAAATAAAAATCACATTATATTTTATACGTTGGTTTATAAGAAAAAAATTCTTTGTTTTTGCTATAATCAAGCATGCTTTTACAGTATGATTGACATCAGCTTCTTCATTCATGCATTTCCATCAGTGGCTCATTCATTGGCTGCTTGGTTACCAGATGACCAGTAACATCCAATCATATTTGTACAGGCCAGGGGTACACAGTGGCCTTAGTAACCTTCTCACTAATTATTCTACTGATCGGTGGCGGTTCTAGACCATTTCCAATTGAGGAGCCAGGCTGGAGCCACATGCAATTTTAGGGGTACCAAATAAAAGCACAAGTGTTACATACCACAAACCCTCCATAGGTTTGGTTCTACAAAAGACTAATGATACTCGTGTAACAATAAACACAAGAATACTAATTCGGTGTTAGCCTACATTTTACTTATCACAGCATATGAATAATATCTAATCTTCGGGGATAAAGATGGGGTGAAAAATGTAGGAAAATATTTGCCACAGTTAGCGGGGCAAGAGAGGGGTCAAGGCTTAATATTAAGGGGGCACTGGCAACCCTTGCCACCCCTAGAACTGCCACTGCTGCTGATACACTCATGCTGCTGCAACCGCATCCACCACCTCAACAGACCTCGACTTTACTAATGTAGTGTTTTGTGTGTGTGTGTGTTCCTTGTTGAGGATGAGCCAAATTTTATAGTGTAACTATTATCTGTAAATGGTAACTTCCCTGATGTAAATGTCTCTGACTGAATGGATTACTCCAACCGACAACCATTTTACTGCTTTTTCACCAAGTGAACCACTTATGTAAAATGGTGGCTATCTCTTTTTCTTTTTTTTCTTTTCTTTTGCCTTTAAGCAAAGCTTTAACAACATGCAATCTTCCCGTACTTTAGCATACTGAGGCAATTCAAACTCAGACTTTTTTTTTTTATGAAAAGACAGCTAAAATAGGAGGGTGAGTTTTGTTAAAAAAAGCAATTGCTTATTGATTTGTAGCTCCCATGAATATTACCACACCTCTGATAACAGAAAGCAAGGGCAAGTCGGAGAGAGAGCGAGAGAGAGCGAGAGAGAGAAAGAGAGGGAGAGCATGATTTGCTGACATGAAGCCTACTGATCCCTTTTGTACTGCCTATTTGTCATAACACTGTTGACAAGAGACTCCTCTTCACACAGAAAACAAGGAATGCCTGGAATCACATTGTTTACATAATGAGGCATGTACATACTGTTAATACACGCTGTGCATACACAAATACACACACACACACTTACAAACAAATGGAACAGAAGATAGAAGAGCCACCAGCTATGCTAAATCCTGCTCCTTATGACACAGTCGCTTTCTGTCAATGACATGCCTGCATGGGCTTTTTAAAATTATAATCTCTGTAGCTGCACACAATGTGTCACCACATACATGCCATTTTTGTTATTACACTTAGGCCCTGATCACGCAGAGTGCCCGTAGGACGTTTTTTTGTAATTCTTTTCAATGAGAGTGTGGCTTTTTGCGCACTGCTTTTTCATTGTGCCTCACGTTTTTTTCCACTCCATGCATCTTGTGTTTTTGGAGCGCTCTGAATGCCTCGAGTTGAAAAAAACATCAACTCAGATCAGAAATTCTAATGTGTTTAATCGTTGTGGTGGTTAACGTACAACGTGTCTATCTAAAAGCACCTGACATCATTTGCGTTGAATTTGAATTTGCGTTGAATTTGAATTTGCGTTGAATTTGCGAATGGGATGAATTCAGAGGCGGCTGCTTAGCAACAATAACAATTAGAAAGATGCAGCAAGCTGTTAGTTTTTTTTTAATACAAGGATTTAACAAAAAAAGCAGCACGGCGCACCTCATGTTTTGCAACCTGCAAGAAAGCGCTCTCACTTACTTGTTTAACACTTTAACAGTTGATATGCTTTGAGATGCTTTATTCTAATCTGGGTCTCATTTTTAATGCCATTCCTTTCAGTTATGATCACATTTTGTAATGATATCACTGGTAAGCAATGTTACCAATATCTCAATATTAGGCGGACAGGCCAAGTTATCAAGAATAGTGACACAGGCCGTAAAACAAACTAAAGCTTTTCTTTTCTCTATTAAATAAGTGTAAAACCGTATTCATGACCTTTTCTTATCTAAAAGTTAAAATTATAAAATATTATTATACAGTGACGGTAAATACTTGTTTGAATTGTTTGTATTCAAGTTGTGCTGTGAAGAGCAGTTATTGGTGATCCTTAAATCTACATTGAAAGTTTTGATTTAAAACTTCCTGTACACTGAAAAGACATCCTGCCATTGCATCATGACACCACCAGTTTTAAATTTGGGAATGATTATTCTACGCCCCTTTTACACATGGACTGCAACCCTGAACTTGTCTAGATATTACACAGAGGACCTGTATAAGAAGGCACTGCCAGCTCCCAAGTGCGAAGTCTGCGTAACGTCCGATCGAGCCAATGTGTGAATAAAGCAGCTCATTGTGCGGAAAATTCACAGCGAGCAAGTGGGCGTGATGATGACGTTTCTATCATGTGGCTGGGGCAAAACCGGAAGAAAACAAACATGCAAGGATGAAAAAGAAGGGTCACTGACACAAAGACGCCAAGAAAAACATCTAACTGGAGAGATGACGCAATTCAGGAACTTCTGTTAATAAGGGCCAACGAACGGAAAGAGACTTGGTTGTTCATGACTAAATTATGAACACAGTGACACAGTGTAATCAGTGTCATGTCCTGCCTCCTGCACGCTCTACCCAGGCGTCACCCCTCTCCTAAACCAAACAGAGTATTTCCGATGAGAAAATGTCTGACACGGCCAATCTCCTGTTGTGCGCAACATTTTAGTTTGTGGGGTGACTTTGTAGAATGGTCTAAACCAGGGGTCTTCACCGTTTTTTAAGCCAAGGACCCCTTAACTGAAAGTGAGACAGAGCAGGGACCCCCTACTACATACAGTATATTGTATAAAATTAAGTTGCATATTAAACTGGGCCTACAATAACGTGTAGGGCGGCCTAAAGCCTTTATACATACCTTTTTTGCATAGAATACTAAGCTATTCAAATAAACTAATAGTTGTTGGCATGCTTTTATAAATCATGTTTTAATGTTAAACATACATGTGGCACAGTGAATCCTTAGGATTAACTGTATCTGTGGATGGCCTTAGTGACTGCCTCACCTATAGGCCAGTAAGCAGTGTTGATTTATATTTGTTAATAATATGTTGGATTCATGTTAAGACTTTTTAATTTTTGAAAAAACTTTCAAAAATTAACAATAATTTGGAGGCCCCCCCTGCATTGACTCTGAAGATTCCTGGTCTAAACAATGAGCTCAAACAGAGCCATATTATTATATAGTTCAAAATAGATTCAAGAAAACACTACTTATACATAAAATACCAATACATAAAGGAATTTACACACAGTGTATAGTTGTATGTTGTTTAAGTTATTGGATTATTGTATGATTTAAAATTGTGTATTATCTATATGTTTTTTATGTAATAATATGATATTGTAAAGGAGAGGCAGGACTTTATAAGCATTATGCTTCTGCCTGCTCCTTCTCGAACTCATCCATTTTTTTATGGATTTGGATTAATTTGTATATGACTTTGTTTTATTTTTGTCTTTTTCTCAACCTTTTTTTCTTCTTTTTTTCGTCTTATGGAGCTTAAGCGAAAGTTATTTCAGGACGATGACTTAAACATAATCACTTCTTACTCCCCTGAATGGATCAGCTGTTGAGGTGTTCACTTAGTCTTAACCAATCAGAAGTGGCCATGAAATTCACGAGCCAATCACTGCACGACATCCCCGTTTTAAACCTGTCTCTCTCTCTGCTGCTCAGTTGTCATTTCAGGATACGAGCACCACCCTCCTCCTCCCCTGCTCCTCCGGTCTTCGCCCCTCTCGGCTCCTGGGTCTTCTTCCAGCAGGCCTCTCCCGGCAGCCTTCAGCATTGGTCTTCGGGCTCCTCGCGCCACCATCAGTGTCTAGACTCCATTGGGGGGTTCATATTTCTGTTTTATTTGGGGGCAGTGGTGGCCTAAAGGTTAGAGAAGCGAGCTTGTTACCGGGAGGTCGTCGGTTCAATCCCCAGACCGACAGTATACAATCTGGGTGGGGAAAGTGAAAGAACAGCGCTTTGTCCCTCCCTCATTACCACCACTGAAGTGCCCTTGAGCAAGGCCCTTAACCTCCAACTGCTGCTCAGTGGCCAGCAGATCAGACTGTGGTTATACTGGGCAGCTTCCAGGTATGAATGTGTGAATGTGACAGGTCGTTGTTGCAAATGAGAAGTTGTTCTCAATCGACTTACATGGATAAATAAAGGTTAAATAAAAAAAAATGTTTCTCCGAATTTTTAAATGATGGTGGAGTCTAATCTCCAAAGACTGTTCTGTATATTTCACGCACATGTACAATAAATCATTACATATCTGCAATGAAGTCTCTCCTGATTGAATTACAGTATGTTGATGTTCAAAATAAATAAAAGAAACAAACGTGTGAAAGGAAAACTCCGGACGTGATTCTCCTGATATTGTCTGGAGTTCATATGAGAAAACAGTTTCAGTTAGTGGAAGGTGCCATGCGTTTCTTCGTTTCAGGCCCAATCTACAATGTAAAATTGTGTTTTTAAAGTAAAAACTTGCTCAACTGTAAGTACACTTTTAGGGGACAAAAAAAAACTACTGAAAGTGGTACAGACTCTACCCCAATGATCAAATCTCAGGCCATCCGTATAAGATATAGTCGAACAGAAGCTGCTTCTGCTTCTGTGGACCTCTGGCCCTGATAACTCTCCCATCACACACTTGTCAGAAGCCATAAGCTTCGTGCTGGATGAAGTCCTCGTCACTGCCATTGCTGCTGGTGATCATGGGGAGGAGGCTGCTCTGCTTCTGCCCCGGAGACACAGTCAACCTCTTGAGTGGAGGACGATACACCGGTCTCCACCACAACTCTGTCATTGAATCTGTCATTCATGCATGAGAGAAAACTGCAGTTCGATGAAAAGTGTATCTCGGTATGCACTATCTCTCTGGGTCTGTTCTGCAGTGTGTTTTGCAAACAACTCTTTTCCATAATCATTTCCAGACACAAATATATTGATCTCAAACAAACGAGACCGTTGCACTGAGGATCAACAGCCCTTTACCTGCAACGGCATTCTACATTGTTTACAACAAGGTCAGATTGATTTGGTTACGTATGCCAGGAAAGTGGCGGGGCAGTACTGGAATGTGTTCTGCATTTAACAAAAACATAGCACCAACAATAAATTTATTTATTATTTATTGCAATGATACCAAGTCAGAATAGTCAAATAGTTTTACCTACCTTTTTTTTTACGTGATCATATATATATATATATATATATATATATATATATATATATATATCTTTATTCTCATATTGCTTAAAACAACCTATGTTTGAAATTTAGTGCCAAGGAACATCTAACAGTCCTGCTATTATTATGTGTCCTCTCTTAGCAGCTGAGGTGGAAGTATAGCATTGTTATATCACCGCAGAGACTCCAGTTGGGTGTACGGTTTTGTTACGTTGAACCTAGTCTATATCGACGACATTTAATTTACGGGATTGTTCCGGAGGTGTCCCTCACCTTCCGTTTTCTTTGTGTTGGCATTCTAAACTCCGGTCGATTCACGAGGACTATGGTTAACTGCTCCTCAGATCTCTGCAGGGTAAATCCAGACAGCTAGCCAATAGCTGTCCAATCTGAGTTTTCTGTTGCACGACTAAAACAACTTTTGAACGTACACGTTCCACCAAAACAAGTTCCTTCCCGAGGCTGTTTTGCAGAGGCACCATTGCTTCGTCCGGCTTTTAGTGCCGCCCATGATGATTGTGATTGGTTTAAAGACATGCGTTTTTCTCCCATCCTAGAATGCTGTGTGGACTAGCCAGACCCTCATCGGCAGTGCTGTGGAGAAAGGTCTGGCAATGCGAGACTACGTTGAATCCAGAGACCACAGTTCATGTCCCATTCGGTCTCAACACAAACCATTAAGGCAATCTTCCCAACAAGTCCTCCAAACTAAACAACTAAAGAGGTTTATCATTGCCTCCCAATGTGTTTTTTTGATCTGGCCTTGCTAATTGTTTGTCCAAAATTATTACAGAATGATTGATATGAAAGTTTGCTTTGTTGAGGCACAAACACTAAGGTTAGGAAAATATCACGGAGATGGTGCACAGAAAACAATGTTGAGTTTTCGAAAATAGGGAAGGTCACAGTCTCAGCATGTAAAATCAAATACTTTGCTGACCCAACTGTTCTCAACAGCAACAACAACATCACGCCTTGAATCTTAAGAAAACATTCCCAAAAAGTCGAGTTGCCCCTTTGATTTGAAAATGAGATATTTATAATTAACATGCCTTTACCAGAATGGAAGACTTTAAGAGTTTGTATTGCGGTCTTAAATATTCATTATTTCCAGTACATCCAGGGACGGACTGACAAAGTTCGGGAAATGTCCAGAACAAAAAAAGTCTAATAAAGCGATATTAACAGCCAACAGCAAGTGGCGTTGATACGATCACTTATATGCTACGTGTAAAAAAAAAACTAAGGAAGAAGACTAGGCCTACATCATTAGACGTGACTGGTCATGAGGGACGGACAGCAGAGTTAATTTCACATCAGCAAGAGGTAGTCTACTGGTAAGTGCCAGGAGCAGGACACATTATAATAGGCTGCCTTTATCCCTATCTTAGCGAATTGCATAGTCCGCTATCAACATGGGTGTGCATTATGATTATAAAATTATCGTGCCATTTAGTGCTGTCAAACTTAACGTATTTAATAAGTTATGTTAGGTTAATTTGAAACATTAATCAAATTAAAAATGAATCGCGGGTTGACCGCGATTTCACTTCGTTGTATATGAGAGGTTGTAGTGAGCTCACTTTTGCTGCTAGGATGAAGAAGGTATTGAATTAAATGGGAAAACATCAGGCATGCATTGGTACCACTCTAAACATGCTAACAAACAAAGGGGGCTAAATAATTCACCAAATTTAACCAAATGTTTAACCAAAAAATCCTAGCTTGCACTTTCTGAGTGCAGTTTTCCCTTGTCTTTCATATTTGGGTTTACTATTGTGGAACTGTGGTTGTTTGTGAAAGCTTCACAGACAAAATTGATAGGGCCTAGTAATTTTCATCATTTCACAGCCTTAATATGAATCAAAAGTGTAATATGACATTGACAAAATATTATATAGGTTATTCAATGCTAATTCTTTAACACAAAGCAACACATATTATATCATCAATAATAGCTAATAACTTATCTTTAAAATCATTTGTTTTTTTCAGGTTGAAGATAGTTGCAGCACAAAAGATGACAGGGAGAGTGCAGGGAAGTGCCAGGATGTCCCAGGATGCGCTACATCACAATATTTCAAACGGCCCAAGTCAGATAGTCACAGCCTGGAACAATTTTTTACTTACCATCCTCAGCAAAAGCCTAAAAACCTGTGTTTGGGGTTTCTGTAGCCAGTGACATTTCATTATTTGTATTTTATTTTCATTGCAGATGTAATGGCATTGTACATTTTTTGTTTTTATTTGAAGGCTGAGGCTTTATTAATAAACACAACCCCAATTATCATCATTGGTTTTGAGCTGTTACTTGCTGTGAATACCTTGTCTGATAGGCTACAGGATTGTGGCATAGTATCAGGACATCCTGGCTAGTGTCTGTCGCACACGGCTAGGGACGAATGGCCGGATGATGGGCCTATTTGGGAGAAAGTCCAGGGCTGTTTTTTAGCCTCGTTAGTGCGTCACTATGTACACCTACTGTATTATATATGGCATGGTTGACCGTAGTATGGTATTCTTCAAGGCTCTTCTTCTTTTCTTTCCTTTTCTTCATTGCTCCATGTATGCAGTTGTATACCCATTGTATACATCCCATTGTATAATCGCGTTTAAATGTTCTGTCTCATCTAAATTTAAAACACAACAGCATTATCACAAACACGAGACAGAAAAAGCAGAATACTTTCACCAAATCTAAATGACATGATAACGCGTGTGCAGCACAGGTATTGTAACAGCATGCCTCTGTATACTATTCTCTCTACAAACACATTTGTTTGTATATATTGGATACACTAATCACCCCATAATTACAAGAGATGACTCCTTACATCACATGAAGTCAATGTGATAGCCAGTTGGCTCACAGGAGAAAAGAGAAGGAGAAAGCACGGCAGATGAGGCGTGACAAAAAAGTTATGGACCATGAAGAAGAAGAAAGGAGGAGCTGACATTTTGACTAATATGCTATTGTCTGTGGCTACGGCTCGACTACAGAAATGATGGAGCAAGAGATTCTCACGTTCACAGGAATGATTTCACAACTCCACAAGCTTCTAAATTATAAAATGAAACATTCTTTTGTTCATTTTACACACATTTCCACCTCTGTTCCGTACGTAACAGCAACAACTGCACAAAAATGTCTTTAATTTGAACTCATGCCATCAGGGTGAACAGCAAGAGCAGTCCATAAAGAAATGCTGTTAATTGCTTTAGTCTTGTCTTTTTCGAATATACCCAGGTGTATCTGGCAAACGAGGAAATATGCAATCAGCTGACTGCTTTCAGTATAAAATTAATGCCAAAAAGCTTTTAAGAGATTTGCAACCCTGCGTAGGAGAAGACAAAGAATAAAAGAATGAATAAGTGTTTTAAAACCAGCCATTATGCCTGACATAACACATGCATTTTTTTGCAATCACAGCGGAAGTCATATTAAGTGCGTCCTATGGCTGTGTTTCGCTGCTTTTAAAAGGCGTTGAATCCATTAATTCATCACTTCCATTATTGCATTTGATGAGACCTTGAGAAGAAGAAAACCTCTTTCACTCAGAGGATTTGCAGTTTGAAAATCACTTTGTTACAATGCTTCACATTACACCGCTGTGACAGAACGCTGTGATTCTCAAGCTTTTAAATCTGTTCTTTTAATGCAGACCAAAAAGAAGACAAAAGGTTGTTGTAAAAATTAATTAAAATTTCCATTTAACATTTTTTTTTTTCTTTTTTAATTAGAAATGGCTACAAGCTGTTCCGGTGCAGTAACCAGCCAGCAGGGGGGGATACACCTCTGTAATGACACTCCTCCGGTCCTCCCCCTCATCCCCGACTCCCTCTGCCCTGCCCCCTGACGGTAAAGGCCAACTGAGCTCTGGAGAATATTTATGAGCGAGGGAGAGCAATTGGTTTGAGATCATTCGGCAAGGGAGGGAGGAAGAGCGAGAATGGGGGAGGGCGAGAGGTTGGGAGAGAGAAAAGAGAAAATAGAGATAGATGTGGAGACAAAGGCTGAGATAGAGGTTGGATTTTAATGTTTTTATTTAAACTTCTTCTAACCTGGTGGATTATGAAAAGTGATTTTGTATTACTATTCCTGCGTGTATATGCTTCTTTTCTACAGCTACAAGGACCAAATAATTATGCAAAAGCATTGAGGAAAACTGTCAACATTGAGGACATTTTGGCTGCTCATTAGTTCTACAAGAGGCCAGTTTGCCTTTTTGGATTTGGATTTGGATTTAGGATTACAACCCATAGCGGTGACAATTCAAGAGCCAATAACAAGACTTTTACTGACCCATAAAGGACTGTAATGTGTCTGCACGAAGCAGAACAGTGTTGGTGATCAATACGAATGACCCAAAGATTACTTTGCCTAGATTATCCTGGCTTTATAAAAATTCACGAGTCAGTTTTGGAACAAAAAAAATAAATAACTGTGCAGCCCGTTGCATTTTAAAGGCACTTCTGATCTCTTCAGCTCTCAGCTAACTGGCATCCTCGACTGCTCAGCGACGGATGGCGGTGCTTCGGGTGCTATTTAAAGATATTTAAAGACTAAAAAGACTTGCCTTTTCAAGGCAAGGAAAGCAAACGACAACGCAGGAATTGCATTCCACTTTTTAATAAACTGATAATATTCCCCTTCACTTGAGTTGGGTTTTTTGCTCTAATTAGTCAGCTTACTTTTCTTTAGAGGAAACTGAAAAGGCCACTGTATCTCAAGGGGAAAGAAGGGTTATGGACTTGTCAAGTTTGCATTTCTGGATATTTGCTGATAGAGGTCAGTAGTCATACTTCAGGTTACAGAATGCTAAAAATGGTTTAGTGCTATAGTTTTGGAAATGAAAGTGGTCAGACAATTCCCATGTGAGTTTTAGATAAACTGTGAATATTGTGTATGCGAATATCTGTTCGACTTTAGTGCTAAGGGTGGGGTACGAAGACAAAAACACAGGAAGGGAGACAGGGAGGTATAGAGACACGGCGAGAGACGGAAAGAAGAGGCCAGCAGAGAGGCAGCAAGGGAGGAAGTGATGGATGTGAGGAAGCCAACAGCGCTACATTATCTATCTTTGCCTGGCATTGTCACCCCTGTCAGCTGCTAAATGCCAGTGTCAGTCAAACCTCTGTTCAGCTGGACTCAGCCTCTCCACTTCACGGCTGCGGATGCTCCGCTAGCATCGCTCTCATCAACACTTTCCTGGCACAACACACAGCCACTTATACAGACACTCAAGAATGCACGCCCGATCACGGTCACCTTATTGTTGTTGTCGGGTTGAAAACAGTACATCAATATCGTGACCCCCCCCCCCAAAAAAAATGATGCTACTCCACATGAAAAATGCATTTTGAAAAGGTTCTACTATAGATCAGAGAAGTTTCTTCTAACTTCTAGAGGACCCTGAAGTCAAAACATCAAAGTATGCAAAATACAGTTATTATGGGACTTTGTAAAATAAACATGAATATAACACACACACACACACACAAACACTTTGCCGGGCTTACTGCCTTAAATGGACACTGAACAATCACCTAAAATAATGTTATTAGTCTGAGTTTGGGTGTTGAGTTTAAATGCTTCAGAACCTAAAGAATAAAACTCTGGAAATACCAGCACAAACACACACCCACGCTTACGTACACACAGACGACTTACAAATGAAGAAAGCCTGCTGAGTACAGTTGAGGATTACAGCTGTTACAGTATGATTTGCTCGTGTACTGTACGTAGCCAAAGTCATTCACTTTATATGGCTGGTAAACTTTGGTGGAAGTGTGAAATGACAAAATCATCATGCTTTCTCTTGAAATGCAAGATTCAGAATTGTGTTATTTAAAAAAAAAAATTGAAACAGCATACATGTATAGTTTGTCATGCTATATATCTGCTTGACAGAAAAATGGACAACTATCTAAAATCCTGTGAACTCATACGTGGGAGTTTTCAACCTGAAGAAAAACGTCCTCGTAGCAAGCTTTAAAACAACACCCTGCTGCTTCTATAAAAATCGACTATACTTCACACCACACACGTCTGAAGCCATCCTGTCTACCCGCTGTCACACATCAACAGGCTCAGTCAGATATCTGTTACATCCCGCTGCTTTGCCCAAACCCTCCTGCGGTATCTCCACTTTGAGTTTCCATCTGATATGCAGCTTTCTGAGGGTTTGTATCAAACCATATGTCTCTGCTGCCCACATAAAGAGGAAGCAGCCAGTCACACCCAGAGAAGCTTGCATATGTATAGAACACATGCAGAGCTTTTATTTGTATGTACAACTCCACTAAGTAATCGTCTCAACGCATCATCCCACACTTTGCCACCTACTAAATCTGCATCTTTTATAGACAAAAAAAAGTATTGTGTGAGCTGTTGCCTATACTTTTCTAAAGATCCTGCAAAAAACGCCTCTTCTCTTCCAAGCGAGGCCACAAGAAGGCTTAGAAGACATTACACAACATGCTCTGCATTTGGTCCATTTCACAAACAACCTTCCCCACAGGCATCTGAGCTTTGCAGACCATGCAGACAGTCATCCCTGGCCCCAGTTGTCCACTGTCCCTCACCTGTATATCTTGTACTTTGTGGTGAATCCTTGCTGGTAGCGCTCTGTGAAATCGACAAACTCCTGGGAGTGGTGAAAAGGTCCCTTGTCCGACAGGAGCCAGCCCAGTGGCCCGGTGGAGCCGCTGAAGCCAGCCCCGACAGGGTCCGCCGCCCTGGCCCCTACTGACACCCAGCTCTGGAGCAGGCTTAATGTTAACCACTTCCATAGAAACATGAGGGCCGTCAGTCTAATGGAGATGCACGGGCCACTCATGCTGCTTCCCCCGGCCCCGGTGACTCCTCATTCTCCCTGCACTCCGGATGAGTCCTGCTGGAAGGAGGAAGCAGAGGGAGAGGGAGAGGAGTTGAAGCAGAGGGAGAGGAGCTGAAGCAGAGGACAATAAGGTTGTCATTTTGGTTTGGGCATGAGTGGGATGAAGATGAACTGAGAGAGCTGCATTTCTCCAGTATTGCTGAGTCATAAATGATGGAAAAGGGTCACTATAGTTTTAGAGGTTTTAGTGAATACAGTGCGTGTGCGTAATGCACATAATAAAGCAAATAATATATATTTTTAAATAATGTATATTCATCTTAAATTGGATGCTAGAAAAGCTTCAATGTGTACAATTCCGTTATTGTTTTTTTTTACCTTATTCTGTAAGTGTTGTGGTCCGTGAGTGGTCGGAATTAGTCTCCGCAAAATCCCCTGATAGGACCGTGAAGTTGGGTTCGGTTCGGCGCACAGACGCGGCGACATTGGCAAAGGACTTTCTCGCGGGAGGATTATCGCCACAAATGGAAACAGACGCACAATTAGGGGCAGCGCAACTTGAGCGAAACAGAAGATGACATCCAACCTCCTCCGAGCGCGCTCTTCTCCTCTTTTTTTTTCACAGTGCCATATAGTTCCAGCGGAGAGTCTCAGACGATGCGCAGTAAGTACTATAGGTCCAATCCAACGGAAAGAGTCGCAGCGGACACGATGCCTCTATTTGCGCACAGGGTCAAACCTTCCAGATAGACCACATCTTAATTTTTTTAAACAAACCAGTAGGTTTTGGAGTCGATGAATGTGCAGGGGGCCAAAAGGACCACCTGCATGTGAGGAGCGCCGCTAAAGCTGCTACCCTCTAACTCATTTCTGCTCTTTATTGGAGAGACGCGCTCGGAGCGCATGCAGGGCGCACGGGAAGCTGCTGACGGTGCCTGGACTCCCAGCGCACTGAATGTGTGAATGGCATTCGTGGCGCTCTCTCTCTCTCTCTCTCTCTCTCTCTCTTTCTCTCTCTCTCACTCTCTCTCCCTCCCCATGTACCATACAACCACAATTCAATGTATTCCAGCAGCGAGCACACTCTCGGTTGGCTGAGACGTAACTGAAGGAAGTGAGAGTAGGAGGTGTTCCGAGGGGGGGCGGTGGGGGTGGTCAGAGGATGCCGATGTGCTTGAGTCAGATGCCTCATTGTACAAACCCAACCGAAGTTACCTGCTGTTGAGATCAATAGAGATTCAAAGCAGGATGGAGAGAAAAGAGGAAATAGGGATAAAAAAAAAAGCAGCACGTCAACTTTTATTAAGTCGACTGCCATCACATTTCTGAATTCTATTTAATTCTATTTAATTGTGCGAATAGATTTAGAATGGCACAATCAATTTTGTAATAACAAAATAATTATTTAATTATCAAGGAAAGGAAACGGAAACTTCAACATAGCATATGTTTGGGAACATTTGAGTTGTTCAAAGAAAAACTGAATTCATCGCATTGTGATTGGATAAATTAACATTCTAGGACTCTAATAGATGTATAGTCAATCTGCTAATAGTAGATTGTAAAAAAAAAAATAACGGAAATTATGATATTGTGTAAATGAATCTTAATAAAAAGTTTGAATCATTTAATAATGAGTTAAACGATGGTTGTGGTGATGATGATGACGATCATGAGGAGAAGAGAAGGGTGTATTCTGCCTCCCTGCAGTTATTCTCGTTATCTCCTTTGCACTCTTCCTCCTTCTCCCTTTCTTCCTGCAGAGAGCAATCATCACTTTCACCATCAGCAAACTTAATTAGATCTGCTCTATCCCCGCTCTATCCGCGCGCCTGTGCGTCGGACACTGAGCGTGGATCAGAGAGGCAGGGAGCAGGCGAACGAAGGGAGGGATATGTGCTGCCTTTCAGCTTTTCTGCAGACGTTCAAAGGGAGGTTTTATACAGGGATTGGATTAGAGAAATGAACACCATTGAGTCGCGAGATTCACTGGCTCCCAAACTCAAAGAGAAACTGAAATCCCGTGGCATGGCAACTTGCAGATTCTGGAGTGAAAGAATGAGTTGATTTGTCACGGTTTCATCATCATGTCTCGGGATTGGGTGGCTTTTCTTCTGACCCTGCCTTGCAGCCATGATGACTTGTGAAGGACAACTACATAATAGAAACAGACATTCTTTGGTCTACATAGTGGTGTTTTTTGAATGGGGATCTTTTCTACTTTCCTGTTTTTTCTTCTTCTTCCAAGTTGCATTGAAGCTGACCATTTAAAGTTCGTCTGCAAGCACAGGTTAAAGTTGTTTTTTTTTAAAGTTTTGAATAAAAGATGATTCTTGGTGGAGAGTGCCACGGCTCATTACTTTCACATTGCATTATAGGCAGTTTTTAGAACACTTTTTTTTTTTAGGTTCCAGAGCCCCCAAACTCAAATGAGCAGAGTGAAAACAAGTCCCCGCAGCTCATATTTACCGTTTCAAATAAATCATTCATCATTTCGTACATGTTTATGTGTACAAGATGAGATACATTTACGTGTGTAGCCTACTGTGCTGTGCTGTGCTTGCCTATTACTTTTCAGGACATTCAAGGCAAGAGAACTGATGGAACATAAGGATGTTCATGCAAGGCCAGATGTATACCAACAGCACAACGAAAAATCAAAGAGACTGTCACAGCAAAGGGCTCATTATGGCTTCAGATAGGTGCAGGAAAAGTGTAGGTCACAGCGGCTGAGCAGTGACCTATAATAAGGAGCCATATTCCCTTGAGGCCGCAGTAACCAAAAATTGCAAAAGCGGAACCTTGGCAACCGCATTCAGCAGAGGTTTTAAAATGTGTAAACTATGGAGAAATATTACTTGGCATTCTGCTGTATTACTACTAGCACCATCCAGTAATGGCAACAAAAAAAATCATTCTTACCATCTTGCTCCTATCTTTCTCCTATCATATTCAGAGTTATGATTAGCTTCTTTTAATTCAGCTTTTACTTTATTGTCCCTTAATGTATTTTTTTGTTTTGTTGTTGTCTTGCACCCAGGAATAATGCACATGAAATGCACACTTTAAGCTATAGTGCCTAGTATCTGTCACCCCCATGAGGAGTTTTAAGTAATGACAACAACACTGTCGGAACATCCACATGACGCAGGCCTTCGGGGATAGTGCACCACCCCCACCTCTCCTCCACACAGTTGCTCAGACTCTTCAGAAGAGGTAATTATCTTGTTATTTTTATGTCCTCTTTGTCTCCAAAGCTGAACGCTTCTGTTGTCCTTTCTCACCCCTATTTTCCACTGGGCGCGTCACTGCATTCCGGATGCGTTGCGGCCCCCTGCGTGCAATCGCGGCCATTCAAGTCAGTGCTTGATATTTCACTAGTCATGCCCTGGCGCGGCCCAGAAGCGTGCGTGAAGCGGCTCTCAGCTCCACTCCGCTAAAGATACGCCCCAGGTCTATTTTCACACGAGCCGCGGGGTGTTCGGACAGCCGAGCAGCAAGCGAAACACAGAGAGCATCCAGTCAATTTACCAAAAGACCCCCCGCCGCCCAATATCATATATGTCTCCTCTACAACACCACAGACGATACGAGATTCATCTGGAAGGTGGAAAAACATAATACCATAGCACAGATCTTTTTTTATAAAGACAACACCAGAAAAAAGAAGGCATGGAGTTAACTGTACAAGTGCCTGGAGTGGGTAGCTTAATAAACATGTGATTTTTCTGTAAAGTACAAAGTAGAGATAATATAATCTGCGAGTCGGGCAGGCAAGACGCTCCCATTGTGGTATGGCGCGTGGTGGAGGAGGGAACAAAACGCAGCTGGAACGCAGCACGTGCCCAGTGGAAAACGGGGGTTAGAGGTGACGTAAAACGCATCACTCAAGCTGCTGTGCACAAATGTCACCGTAGGACACTGTTTTGTAAACATGGCCATAATAGATATACAATATATATAATAAAAATAGTTGCACAGTATAGCTTTAAACCTGTAATAACTTCACAAAACAAGTTGTGAGTGCAACATTATTGACATATCTTCACCTTTTAAGTTGAATGCTCTACTTTGTTCTCCAGCTAGTATCTTCCTGTGTGTCCGCATGTTTGGTGGTGAGCAGGTAGTAAACAGTCGGTTTTAAGAGCTTTTTTTAGCTGAAAGAAGCTGCTGTTGTGAATGGAAAAAGGACTATGTTAGTTAGTGTGCTCCCTTTGTTTTGGCCAGCCATGGCATTTGACATGTTCATGCTTGTTCTCTTATTTTGAAAGTGCTGTAAAATCCTAACCGTAGTGACTACGAAACGTCCATTTTGTGCAGCTAACAAGTATTTAGTAGCCACGACCTTCCATTTCCGGGATTGCTCCAGTGCCACCGGAAATTCCACCGGATGTCCGGTACCTTCCGCTTTCTTCGTGTTAGAATTTTAAACTCCGGTGGATTTCTGAGGACTATGGTTACCTGCTCCTCAGATCTCTGCAGGGTAAATCCAGACAGCTAGCTAGACTATCTGTCCAAGTTTTCTTCACGACTAAAGCAACTTTTGAACAAACACATGTTCCACTAAAACGAGTCCGGCATAGACGATTGTGATTGGTTTAAAGAAATGCCAATAAACCAGAGCATGTTTTTCTCCCATCCCGGAATGCTGTGTGGACTAGGCCGACCCTCCTCCGCAGCGTTTTGGAGGAAGGTCTGGCAATGTGAGACTAATAAGTACTTAGTCTGAGTTTTACGGCAACGTAACGCACAGTGCTGTTAAACTTACCTATTAAATCATCTGCATCCACATTATTTCATCCATCCAAATACATTTTGGCCATTCATATGAAAGAATTTCAGCACCTCTGATCTTACCTCATCATCGAGGAGCAGGTCATCATTCTATCACCGGGCAAACACAGATAAAAGAGACATTCACACATGCCGACAGTTCAGATTCTTCCAGCAACCTGACTTGCATTTTTTTTTTAAAGAAGCACGTGCACGCAGCTTCAAGCAGACAAAACAGAGGTGTGGAATCAAACTAGCATTCTTCTTAGTGTTAAGCAACACTGTGCACCGCTGAGCCGCCGTGCTGTCCAGCAATCACCATGCACAGCAAAAATAACAACAACCTGCAAAATGGTCGTGTAGAGTCGACAAACAGCCGCTACACAGACCTCGGGGCTGAGGTCTCGTCTCTGCGTTAGTGTGTGTAACCTTAACGACTGGCGGAGAGGACCGAGGCAGATGCATTTACTCAGCACTGAGACAGATAGTCATTAGGGGAGGTAAACATTCACTTAAGCCTGAGCGTGCTCATTGATGCCACTCAAGGGTCTTCGTGAGGAGTGATCAGGGAACCGAGTGAAGCTGAGTTTTTAATTAGCCTGAAAACCTGACAGCCTTTGTCAGTGCTTTGTAACAGCAGTATCGGCTTTACTTGTTTTCTCCTCGTGAGCTACGGGATGGGAGAAATCCTGCGTTTTGGCAGATCTGTTTGTGATCAAAAATAAATCTTCAACATTATCTCCGTCTATGAGCTTTAATGGATAAGACATTGCGGGCCCTATCTTGCAGCGCGGCGCAAAGCCCGACACAAGTGTCTTTGCAATTTTAAGACCGTCCAGCTCCCTCGTCGTTTAAATAGCAAATACACCTGCACCTATCTTTGCGCCTATGGGCGTGCTGGTCTGACAGGGAGGTGTGTTCAGGTGAATTCTTGCCGTATTGCTGTCTTGAGGCAGCGGGAAGTGATCGCGCCATTGACAAAAACCTGGTCTAAAGTCAATAGCGCAGCATTTCATCGTTATTTTAACACTATGCTTGTTACACACACACAGGGAAGCACAGCAGCACACAAACATGCAAAAGATTACAAACAAAAATATTACGGTGCAAATCCGCCATCATAATAGCAATGCTCCAAGGTCCAAACGCGCCTGGCTTTTAAAGGGAATGGGAGATGACACTCTGACTGGTTTATTGCATGTTACGCCCAAAACACACCTATGAATTAATGAATGACACTAAGTACAACCCTTTTTAATCATGTTCCCGGTGCACGGACCCTTTTTTCCACCATCACACTAGCAAAAATGGATTTGGACACGCCCTAAACACACCTGCGTCATACGCTTCACGCTGTGCGCTTAGATCGTTGAAACAGGGCCCTGTATCTTCTTTGTTCGGATAAGTAGCACTAAGTGGCACAGGATGCCAGTTAACTGCTTCTGTGTTTCAATAAATGATAAATTGCCTCCAGTCAATTGTAAAAAAAAAAAAAAAAAAAAAAACATCCTCACTCAATGTTGTCCAAAGTACATATCTCAGCGAAGTCAGAGGCATATATATAATGTGGTGATTTAAAGAGCCAGTAGCCTGACAACACTTTAATCAGAATCTGCATTACTTATTGCTCATCTGGGTCACCAAACTCGCCATTAATCAACGTAAGAAAAAGCTGAGCTTCTTTAATATTAGGGAAGGTTTGCACAAGCATTTGTTTGAGTACAATAAATGCTGGTCACTGTGAGGTCTTGTGTTGCTGTCTGACTGTTTGAGACACATTATTGTCTTGTGCACAGAGGAGAGTCAATAGGCGATAGATCAGTGCTGCAGGGCTGTTTCATGGCTTAATAGTAGATGTTGGTCATGGATTCAGTGCATGTTTTTTTTTCATCCTTCATGTCAGTCATGCTCTTTTCTTTTCTTAAATGGTTACAACTTGTCTAGATTACTGTAGCATATTCGAACCAAATTCTGTGATCGTTTATATATTTTAGGCTTTTTTTCCTTCTTCATAGGTGTGTCCTCCTCCCTGCCTGTACTCACAATGTTTCTGCCAGGTTGGTGCGGTTAATGTGTGTACTTTTCTCGAGTAGTTCGTTATTTCTAAAGTTGTGTATGTGTGAAAATTCTATGAATGCAGTTGTGAGGAGAAAGTCTGCATTCTGTCAAAGTACAGAAACAGCACAAATATCTGCAGATTCCATCCTCACATGCCATCAGCTGAGACAGGAAACAGATGTTTTATGAGACGTTGTGAACAGTGATGTTTAAATATATACAATATGTGTGAACGCGACTGTATTCACAATATGTGCATCTGCATGCACCTATGTGTGATCCAATATGCAGCAATTTCTGTTGTATTATCATAATTAGGTTATTTAACATTTGTTTCATTTATGGTCTTGTTTCACGTTGTCAAAATTTGTTTTCAACCCCGTCTCTACAACATACCAAATATATTTTGGAGGAAATGTAATTGCCACATAGATAATGTTCACTTTTACCTTTTAGGCAGCATTACTTAAGTTACATATTTCAATCAGGAGAGACTTGTTTGCAGATATGCAAAAGTTTATTGTACATAGCATAATAAAGTGTACTGTGTCTTTGGCGGTTAGATTCCATCGTTTATACTAATAGTTTTTTTATAGGGGTAGAGAACCATCATAACCCCCCGATGGAATCCAGACACCGGTGGTGAGACCAGGCCGAAGGAGGCTCCAGAGCAGTCAGCTGGAAAAGACGAAGACTGGAGGTGGAAGGGGAGGTGGAGGGTTGGACGCTTTGCCTGAAAAGACAGCTGATAGCACAGGGAGAGAAACACATTTAAAGCGGGGTTGTGACGCTGTGATTGGCCCTTGGAATTCGAGGCTGATTCTGATTGGTGTACAGGAAGGTGAACGCCTCCAACAGCTGATTGATTTAGAAGAGAGCATAGATAAAAAGTTAGGTCTTCCTGAAAGAATGTACGCTGAGCTACATAAGTTAAACACATTTTCTCAGAGAGAAAACATGTCTAATATAGCCCTGTGAAATGTATAAAGTATGTAATAATACTGTGCCTCTGTACAGTACATACATATGTGTTTGTTTGTAATGTATACTGAACATAAGTTTTGCAGTTTAAGTTTGTATGCATGATCCATTATCAACCAGACCTACTTTATTTCTGTTCTTATATAGTATTGAAGTGTATGCTCTTTATAAATTCTTCGTTTTTCATTGTCATTCATTTTTGTTTGTATATTGTCTCATATCATATGCTTGCTGTACACATTAACTATTAATGCAAGTACAGTATATTGGAAGCAGGAGAGAGAGATAGAGAGAGAGAAATAATGAAATGTCTATCCACAAAGGGAGAGGTTCATACCGCTCTTCACAGCCTCCTTCATATTCAGTCAAGAATGCAGTGACAGCCGGTGTGTTTATGTGCGCTCGTGTATTTGGTGTGTATACCATATGATAAGGAGCCTGTGTGAAATCATTCCCCACTGTTGAGGCTCGTAGACTTTTCACCTCATCAGGGAGTTGAGTTCATTTGCAAGAGCAAAATTGTTATTTGCAAAAGTGGCCACTCCGGTTAAAAACCCATTAACTTCAGATATTGAAATATATACTGTGTTGTATAGTAAAGAGCAAACATTATTGCATTTTTATTGACAGGAAAAAACAGAGGGCTTACAAGCAGATGGCAATCTCCAGCATGTCTGGCTTTCAAGATGTGCTTATAGCAATTACAGTGTACTATATTGTTGCATTCTTGTTAGTGATAGTCGGTATAATAGTGAGGAAGGCATTGACACAATCATCCAAATTGTTGAACTGATGTTGCTTTACACACTAACAATAGGCATAAAGATGCCGTAACCCGCTGTCTTCACCACAAACGTTGCGTCAGTGTCATACTTGCATGCCGATTGCATTAATGTGACACTGACTACGTTTACATGCACATAATATTCAGTTTTTTGCCCTCATTTCGAAAAGCACCTGTGACATGCTTGCAGTCGAGACACCAGGTAATAAGCTGTGAAGATGTTGCTGCTCTATTCTGAACATGGGCATTACTGCCATTATAAATGATCAAAAACACACAAAATAAATATAACTTTAAAGCAAGGAATCTCTGTGTTTCTGTCTGTATGTCTGTCCTTCGATTTTCCCGAAAACCGTTCATCCAATCGACTTCGCACTTGGCAGGTGTATTGCTGAGGACCCAAGGAAGTGCGTTGTTGAGTGCGAGTTCTTGACATCTACAGGACATCCAATATTTATTAGTAGTGCATTATGTAAACACTGTGTAGTATATTGCTGTACATGCTGTTTCTCAGTTGTTTAACATATGGTTATTGGCTGAAATATCCCTGTAAAGTAATGTAAATAAACAAAAATAAAGACACAGATACAAATGGTTACTTATCTCCCTGACTAACACAATAGCTCACTTTTTTAGCTTAGCAACCAGTTTCATTTTTGTTCCTGTCGGGCTGAATGTTGTTAAGGGTCTCATAAAACATGGTAAGAATGCTTATCTGACCAAGCAGAATGCTTGGCTGGCACTACCCATTGTATAAACCTTGTTAGCGTTGTTTTCCTCTCCTCTTCTGTTTTTACCTTTTCTGAGTTATTCCCCCTTGATGCTGGTCTGCATTTGAAAGGGGTGGGGGTGGGGGGGGCAAGGACGATTCATTCCCTCTGGAAAGAAAAGCAAACAATTCACCAGTGATAGAGAGACTTTTCCTAGGAAAAAAACGATTCTTAGTAGGACATTGTCTCGGTTTATAGAGAACATAGGTCAGGGATAGAATGTGCCGGGCCTCTGTCTGTGGTGGCTGGCTGCTGATAAATGACCTCAGCCAACAGCCTCCAGTCTTGTGCAGTGTCCAGCTGAAATACCCAGGAGCTCTGCTCCAATCCTCTCCATGCAGCAAACATGTTGTATACAAGCCTGATTGGATTGCTATTGCTCACCCATTGTGAGTGTAACTGTCATCAGAGTATGCAAATGGCCCAAATGGCTTAGTACAATTAGTCTACTTTGTATGACAGTCAACACTGCACGTAAGACACACTTCTTTCCCATTTCTTTCTCCTTTCAAAAAAGTAGTACATACATCCCAAAATGACAAATCTACTTTTCAGACTAATGTCAGTCTGAGCACTAAATATGGTTGTATCTTAATTGAAATGTTCCAAAAAAAGGACACAAATGACCAAATAATTATTCTGATAACCCTACAGCATAAACAGCACTGTACAGCCAAACAATGGAGCTTTGGGTGTTAAAAGTTCAATATTGACTTCATTATTTTCTCTCCATTCACCATGCATTTAGGATGCTCCATGTTTACAACAACTTTAAGCCACTAAACTATGGTTGCAAGTAACTATAAGGCTATTATGTGCAGAAATCCAAATTTCCCAAGGTACTTGTTTTGTCAGTCTAAAACCCAAATATATATATTTTTAAATCATAAAAGCAGCTTATTTTCACTTTTGACCAGCTGAGATCAGAATATATTATTTGTATTTTATTTTAGAAAAGTAAGAGCATTTTGGCTTAAATGAAAAACCACTTTGTTGTTGTCAGTAAACTTTCTGTTAATCAACTATTATTATTTACGATAATTCTAAACACATTGAAGATATTGGGCCCTATCTTGCACCCAGCGCAGTGTCTTTGCTATTTTAAGACTGACGCAGTTGTCAATTTCCCATCCAGCGCCCATGTCGTTTAAATAGCAAATGCACCTGCGCCCATCTTTGCACCAATGGGTGTGCTGGTCTTACAGGGAGGTGTGTTCAGGTGCATTCTTGGCGTATTGCTGTCTAAAGTCAATAGCGCAGCATTTCATTGTTATTTTAACAGTGAATTAGTAAAATGAGCCTAGGCTCGTGCACAGCGCGCACACTATGCTTGTTACACACACACAGGGAAGCGCAGCAGCACACAAACATGCAAAAGATTACAAATAAAAAGATTACAAATAAGAATATTACGATGCAAATCCGCCATCACAATAGCTATGTGCCAAAGTACAAACGCGCCTGGCTTTTAAAGGGAATGGGAGATGATACTCTGATTGGTTTATTGCATGGTACGCCCAAAACACACCTATGAACACACGGACCCTTTTTTCCTCCGTCAAACTAGCAAAAGTGGATTTGGACATGCCCTAAATGCACCTGTGCCATGCGCTTCACGCCGTGCGCTTACGTCGTTGAAATAGGGCCCATTAAATCAAAAACCTGTCCAGCATCAAATTGCAAAGAGGAGTTAGTATAGTGGTAGAGCCCAAAACAGAGCTTACAGGAAAGTAAAAATTGGAACTTACATTCATCAGATGGCTATAAACAAGACTCCAAATGAATGCTAATGTGCTAGTGTTTCAATAGGCAACTGATTTCTAACCCATTTGCCATGACAACCTAATAAGTTGATCATACATCCATGTTGCATTTAGTTATTCCACTGTCCCCAAAATAAATAAATGAATGCTAATTAATCTTATTTTTTCCACTGCCTTGTAATTCTGCCAATGCAGCACCAAGCAGCTTGGTAGCCACCAAAATAAATGCCAAATGAACTACTTAAGTCTAAGGATTATATCATATCTATTTACTGCATGTCATGTTTAGACCTTTTAAATTTGGAAGATTGCGCACATAAAGAGGGCCTAAAGAAAGCAGCAGCAATTTTCCACTTGGAGGAGGGCCACCAGAGCATTGTGAGTGGGGAACATCTAGGAGATAATGAGGTAAATATTGGACTCTTGAATACTTTGATTGTGCTGCACAAGATGTTTGCAGTAATTTAATGGTCATTGTTTGCTCACATTAGATCTCAACTGACCTCGTTATGGGTCAAAACTGTTTTGGGGGAGAACCTGAAGCAGCAAACTCATTAAGTTATAATGACATACAAACTTTATCTGTGGAGCGAATACAATTTGCATTGTTTGGTAAACTCATAACTGTCCGTGATAGCATTTAATTCACCTGCTCTTCTCTTCTTTTCTCACACTAATTCCGTACTGTAGTCATACCAGATAAATTAAATAATTTAAAATTTCCTGAGACAATTACCTTAACAAATTGTGGGTATTGCTCAGTCGTTTGCTGCAGGCTATATTTGAGATAATGTGGTGGCTGAGGTTGAAAATGTAATAAAATCTTAACAAAACGGAGATATGGAGTTTTTTTATGGTACGTCCTAAAGCTGTGAATATTGCAAAAACATTATCACATCTCTTGTGTCTTTCCCCAATTTGTCTCATACAATGTTCATCATTTATAGTTCGGTTTAGAAAGACTAATTTCTCCTTTGAGTTATACTTGGAACAACATAATATCATTATATCAGAGACCATATGTCCATGCAATACTGAAATTACACAGCAGTGGGATTTTAAACAGCAGACAACAGACTGCAGTGAGATTTAATGGAGTGACTGCAGATGGACGAATGGTTAGAGCTAATGCAGCAGTGAGACGGACAGAACTGGTTAAATATAGTATATTCAGCGCTTGTGTGGCAGTTTGTGTGACAGACTGTGTGTGTGTGTGTGTGTGTGTGTGTGTGTGTGTGTGTGTGTGTGTGTGTGTGTGTGTGTGTGTGTGTGCGCACACGCATGTTTGGCTGTGAGGCATGGCCAGATGCTGTTTTGGGACAAGCTCTCCAGAGAATAAAAGGCCTGGCTCTCTTAAGACCTCATCAGCTGCCATCAAGAATGGGACAGTGCAGAGAAAACCAAATTACATGTGATCACAAACACCGAATAAATGGAAGGTTGTGATTTGAGGGTGCTGCTAGAAAATGACTGACACCAAGGGAGGCTGCAGGGACTTGAGCTGTCTCAACTCAGGCCAGGGAGATGTAAAAGAGAAATAAAATTATAAGAAGTATGAGAAGATAAATGCTCTGCACTTATATGGTGCTTTTCTACCTTAACAGACAAAGCCCTTTACTATGTTGCCTCTAAATGATACATGTCATAGTTGCTGACCTGCCTTATTGGGAGCAATCTGGGGTTCAGTGTCTGGACACTTTGACAGGAGGAGCAAAAGATCAAACTGCCAACCCTGCGATTAATAGACAACCCGTTCTACCTCCTAAACCAACCTAATACCTAAAACATTAGAACTATGTTTAAGGTCCAGTGTGTCATATTTTTCACACCTTTTTATTTGATGCTGCATCATTACCCACAGGGCACACACTGGTCGTATCCTTACACTGGGTCATTAGATGTGTTTAAAAATGCATAAAAAACTCACCTTCCCTGCATTAGGCCCATATCTCTCTTTTATATGTAATATTTTTACGGCTTTCATGGGAATGTCTGAAAAGCTTGACTTAAAAATCCTGCTGGTTACATTCACAGTAGTCTGGATCAACAGAAGTACATCTCCAGGATAATCGCCTGACATGCGGCGCTCACTTTTCCGCTCTCACTTTCAAGCTAGCAGGCTATACGCTGAAAATTGCAAGTTTTGAAGAAGATTGGGATGGTGCAAGGCAGGCCTGCTTGGTTATTTCGGGGAATGATTGTAAAGATTTATAAAGAATATGTTTACAGCATTTACTCTAACTGGGATGTTTTGGGACAGATTGGCAAGGATTGCTTTGGATGAAGTACACGGTGATACACTAGTAAAAGCAAATTACGTTTAAAGGTCCCATGGCATGAAAATTTCATTTTATGAGGTTTTTTAACACATTAATATGAGTTCCCCTAGCCTGTCTATGGTTCCCCAGTGGCTAGAAATGGTGATAGGTGTAAACCGAGCCCTGGGTATCCTGCTCTGCCTTTGAGAAAATGAAAGCTCAGATGAGCCGTTTTGGAATCTGCTTGTTATGAGGTCATAACAAGCAAGGTTACCTCCCCTTTCTCTGCTTTGCCCACCCAGAGAATTTGGCCAACCCATGAGAGACAGACATCATGGCTTTCAAACGAGAAAAGTGGCAGTTGGTCAAGGCCACACCCCCACCATCCACCTTGCCACTCCCACTCTCCTCCTCAATAGCTTCAGACACAGAAATGGCACATACTAAGGAAAGCTCATTGTAGGACTGGCTCTAGTGGCTGTAGTTCTGCACCAAAGCTGAATTTCGGGAAAGAGACTTCAGATACAGGATTAGGGGACCACTAAGGTCTATATAAAAGCATCCAAAGAGCACCATGTCATGGAACCTTTAACAATGTATCCAGCTAATTGAATTAGCTCAACTTACTGTATTGTGTGAACAGTTAATTTCATTTAATATTGTATGTGGTGTTTTCTTTTGCGGGGTGCAAATGTTCCACCAAACAAGTTTCTTCCCGAGCCCATTTTGTAGAGCCACCGCATTCGCGCCGCCCAAGATGATGTGATTGGTTTTCAAGTTTCTTTCTCCTATGCCAGATTGTATGTGTGGTGTAGCCAGACCTTTCTCAACAGCGATGTGGGGATAGGTCTGGCAATGTGAGACTAGGTCGTAATAAGCTGCTTATACAAACAGCCTATGGTGTTGTTTTATACACTGTGATGTAGTGGAATGTGATTTCACCTGTTTGTGCAATAGAATATCATTTTTGAGTTCCTTTAAAGTATTCATCATTGCAAATGATATCATGTTGATGCACAGTATATACGTGCAAATGGTATTTTAATAAGAGGAAAAAGGAAATGCTTTTGATTGATTTTTCTTCTTACTGGTGGTTATTTACCTCATGATATTCACTAACTGAAGGTCATATTTTCCACACCTTTTTATTTGATGCTGCATCATTACCCAAAGGGCGCATGTTGGCTGTATCCTTACACTGGGTGACTAGATTTGTTTAAAATTGCATATAAAACTCACCCCCCCCTGCATAAGACTTTATTTACTCAGTGGCCATATCTCTCTGAAAAGCTGGACTTGGAAATCCTGCTGGTTTCATTCACAGTAGAAATCCAAAAGAGCAATTCAGGTAAGCATCAAGATTCTGGATTTAACATCTCATTTATTTTCCCCGAGGAGGAAAATGTTTTGGTCCATACTGCTGCTAAATAAATTGATGAACAGTACACAATGTTTCACCACTACTAAGAGCCCATAAACTAGTATTTTCTGTGATTTTTGATCATTAGTGGATGCTGCTCTGCAGTGCGACCAGCAGATGTTTTGACACCCTTCCAGCTTCTTCCCCTCCCTTAATATTCTCACAAGGGTCCTCTCCTGGTTTTATTTTTAACTGGCATGTATAAATTAATTACTTGAGAAGGAGCAACAAATGATCCCCCTCTGTGGAAATAATAGCATTGCGCACACTGCTTTGCCCCAGTGCAGCACTTTCAAGATCACACACACATACAAATATACATACAAAAATATGCACCTGCTCATAAATCTCTCCCCCCAGCGGGACCCTCTGTAGCTAATTGCGGTCATGTAACTTGTGTGTTGTTTAGCCTGAAAAAGAGCAGTGCGTAGCAAGCAACAATGTCATAAAGATCTCCTCCAGATGTATATCTAAAGGCATCAACTACTGAAAGGCTTTGTATACAGTTAAATACGTCTTCTGGGTTAATAGACACCACAGTACTGGCTTACAAGCTGTAAACTGGTTTGGCAACTCCCTGTTAGGTAAAGAACGTGTTTCAATATGCTGGGTCTTGTTCCTTTCTCTCTGTATTAAGCGGCATGCCTCAGGGTTCTATACTAGGACCATTAATATTATTACAAATAATCTTTGTGATAACGCATCAACTGCATTATACCAGTTTTATGCTGATGATACTGCTGTTAATGAAAGCTCAGATGGCCCGATCTGGAATCTTCCTCCTTATGAGGTCAAAAGCAGCAAGGTTACCTCCTCTTTCTCTGCTTTGCCCGCCCAGAGAATTTGGCCCACCCATGAGAAAGAGATATCATGGCTTTCAAACGAGCAAAGTAGAAGTTGGTCAAGGCCACACCCCACCCTCCACCTAGCTGGTTTATGTTTTAATATTACCCTCTTGGCCAGGTATTTCTTGGAAATTACATTTTAATCTCACAGAGACTTTTACCTGATTATATAAATGAATAATGAAAAAAGGGCAGAAAGTAAATGTACCATAACTTATGTCATTCAGATCCTTCATGATAATGATGAAGTATGAATTGAGTGCTTTAGACTACGGTTTTAAAGCATACAGGGAGCAATAAATTGCCCCTCACAGTTATTGTTTACGCTTCAATGCAGGAAAAAATATGCTTCCGTCAGCACCAACTTTGCCTTTTCTTACACTGCATAAAGACTTTTAAAGCAGATTTGATTGAATCTATGTTCCATTATTAAGGAGTGCATTATGAATTCATCCTTTACCACTTACAGGCACTCAGTCACCCTTGACATAAAAATCTTCTAAGACACAGTCCATTCGCTGAAGGATTGTTCAGTAAATTAACCAAATCCCCAACTGCAGAAGTGTCAGGTAATGATTTCCCTAATTACACTTTAATTCAATTTTGTACTATATTGACACCCTTCAGTGCATCTCTGACTCTCAGTCTGTCTCCCGGCATTACTCTCTCCTCCCTAAAGAGGCAGGAAACAGCTCAGCACTGATGTCTTCCCTTCATGGTCTGTTTGTGGCTGCCGCAGTCTGAAGCTGACTCTCTGAGCTTCTGTTTTGAATCAGGACCAAGCATTTCGAGGATGGTTTGATTGTAAATGTGTGACCATCAGCTATGTCCCAGCCATTTGTCTCTCCAGTGCTCCACTACAACACTATAAAAAACTTTTATTACCAAGACTTATGCCTTTGGGTCATGCCGGTGGCTTGTATGTTTTTTTTATTGCTTGTAAATGCTAAATCAAAAAAAAGAAGACACATCACATTTGTTGCCATCCGCCCCAAACTGATTCACTTAATACTGAGCATCTATTGACACTGAAATCTGCATTATGGGAAACTAGTGTCTGTCATAGCTTTCATAAAAACATTTTTGTAGTGGTTTGTATTTACATTTTATACACAATGACACAGCTGAACATTTGAACCCTTGTGAACATCTTGTCTCTTTAATAACATAGTTTTTGCTTTTGTGTTTTAAGAATGACATAGAGCAAATGTGGCAAAGGTGTTTTTTTCTTGTGCAATACTGGCAGTAGAATCTGACAAAACTGTCTACAGTGTCTGGGGAGAGCTGTGCCAGTCTGAAACTGTTGTGTCAGGTAAGAGTGATGCGCATAGTCAGGTGGATATCTTAACTTCACAAGCTGCTGGCTGTTTTTTTCAGGCTGCAATTATGGTTTTGCAAAGATGCAGGCCTCTGCAGGTCTAAATGTGGGTGTGCAAAGGTGTAATGAGTAACTGTACAGTAGGTCACAGAGGCTCACAGAGGAGCCGACAAGCGCACACCTCTCAAATCTCAACCACCTGTTGTTTTTATATAGCTCCTGTTGGTAGGCTGGTGAAAAACAAAACTACATAAATGTCAAACTCAAAATCTGTTCAAGTATGAAAAGAAAAAACCATGCAAACCTCTTTGAATGAGGCGTCGATCCTTTTTTTACACAGTGCTAATGCTGGTTTCAACATGCCCCTTATGACTGATGCAGCCAGAGCACAGTGGGTATAAATCAAACAATCTTGTTTTAATCATGGTTTATATAAACATTATCAGTCAATTAAAAAAATGCATTATGTAATATGTAGCTGATACCAGAGCCTATTGGATTGGGAGTTTGCTGTCATTAGAATAGAATTCCTTCATTGTCAGTGCACAACTGTACAACAAAATTAAAGTAGCAATTTTGATGGTGCAAGGACGCATATCAAACAGTTAAAATTGCTGAGATATTGCACTTATGGATGTTGCACATTTGCTGAGTTGTAGTGGCCCCATATACAAGTCATGTACTTGTACTAATGTACGGTTGGAGATAAATTATACAATACATATTAAGTTTATTTCAGATATGCAACCCACTCATCCATCCTATGCACAGTGACATTTAGCAGTATAGAGTTTTCTGTAACCTTCACTTTTTGTTGATGCAACAAAAGAAGTCCCACTAATTTAAAACCTTTTATTAATGTTGTATTTTGTATGAATTTTATTGGTCTCTTAACAGAAAACCTCCACGTGTGGTTGCATATAATTTAAGATTTCTTTTAGTCTTAGAATTTACATTTTCTTCAGCCTCATAAAAACTTGGTATATTTCTTTAACCTGCCTCCCTCCCTCCCTGTCTGCAAGAGTGTCGGCCAGCTTGCCCTCTGCAATAGATCCCAATCTTTATTCTAACAAATCTCAGAAAAAGGGCCACCAAGAGCACCATGTCTGGCACTATGGGCTTCCTGTAATGCTGCATCATCTGAGCCATAATAAACTCAAACTCGCTGATCTCAGAGGAGCATGCAGAGTACATTTACATACAGACGGGGAAGAAGAGGAACACACTCTAACATATGGATGCCCGCAAACATATGCATGGTATTGTGTATGCTTGCACATTTTCTCCATAACAGGCAATATGTTTTCCTCACCCACACTATTGTCAGGGAAATTAGCATAGCTCCCTCAATACATTTCCAGTGGATTTTCTGTGAGACAGACAGAGAGGAAACAAATGGCAAAAAAACTAAAAGAAAGAAAGAAAAGGAACGTGCTGTGCGGAGAGACAGATGGAACAGGTGCAAATATTGCACACAAAGAGGCCAAACAGAGAAACCAGTGTCAAGCTCATGGAGGCGGTTGTGTGAGAGCAGAAATATTTAGAAGGCTAAAAACGGTGGTGGCACTTAGACTCCACATCCATCACAGAGGAGACTGCTGTGTTTGTCCAAAGGAGAGGGCTGTGCGGGTGTGAGCAGACTGCAAAGATAGCTAGCTAGGTGGCTGGCCTGGAGACGAAAATCTTGTGGATTACACACACTGGGGTGTGTGTGTGTGTGTGTGTGTGTGTGTGTGTGTGTGTGTGTGTGTGTGTGTGTGTGTGTGTGTGTGTGTGTGTGTGTGTGTGTGTGTGTGTGTGTATACGTGTGTACGAGGGCAGTTAGGCAGCAAGAAATGACAAAATCCCCCGACAGTTATAGACATTTTAATCAGATTAGAACAAAAGCAAAACACATAACAATACAAACAGTAGAGCAATAGTCTGGTAGTTTAATAGCTGCTGAATGAAGCAGTGGTATTGTAATGCCAATTTGATACACTGTCTGCTAGAAATTGCATCTATTTATTTATTTTCTACCCATGTGCAACAGCAAAGATCTTTTGAAAGAGATATAATGCTGGCCGCATTACATTTTATAAAATCAACATTACAAGGAAATATTTCATCCGATACTGCAAACGTTGCAAAATGTTTATATTGAATGTACCTGCAACACACTCAACATATTTCTTTCATCTCTCAAAAATATATACTTGGGGCGCCTAGAGCAATGATAAACATTTTTTTTATGGTTATGCCTAGGTGACTCATAGCATTTGGTTGACCAACTTGGTTAAATATTGAAAAAGTCAATGGTGACCAGTGACAACTGTATACTGATGCATCCAGTGTCAACATTTTTCACTGAGAGTATGTATCTATCCATCCAACACAGAGTTTATGCTATTATTATTTTATAAAGGTTAAGGTTCAGAACAGAAACTACTGGACCTTGTACTGAGATTTTTTTTTTTTAACAAAGTATGTTTTCTGACCTATGTCTGTCTGAACTAGATATCAAATAAGACTATTACATTTGACATCATAATGAACCGTAGTCTTTAGTGTCGAAGTCACTAAAGCCTAAGAATTGTCAGATATTTGTCTGGTGGCAGAAGATAATTGCTCTTTTACTTCCAGGCTGAAGCTGTTGCTTTAGCTTCCAGAAGGTCTCTGAAATGTCACTGCCTTCAGTGCTGAATATCTGAGCTCTGACTGGTGCCATTACAAGACCATTTGTTAGGCCACAACAGCTCAGTGCCTGTAAAGGTTTCTGCTTCCCCTGTTCCACAGTTGTCAGCGCTAACATACAAAGCCAAAAGATTTCCAGCATACAGGTTGGGACCCATGTGGGAGTCCGGCCCTGCAGGACTGAACAACTGAGTAACATTTCAACTTAGCTGTAAGTGATTTTTCCCACATAACTGGAATGTTCTTGTACCCAGTTTTGAAGGCTGGAATAAATTCTCACCTACCTTTTAGACCAAGGTAACACACGTCTTCGCCAGAAATATAACACTTGTCCATTGTTAAAATGCTTTCAATGACATTAGTTTACAATTGTGTCGCAAAACAGTCGATTTGTTCGTCCATGATGGCGAGCGTTCTTGAACTAACAGACAGGGGTATTAGTTCTGTGAAAATGTTGTTTTGGGAAGTGTAGCCGGAACTTTTGCAGAAACATGCAAATAAAAAAGGTTTGATTTTCAATTCATGGGCCTATTTTTAAAACAAAGCTTTTTGCCTTGACTCAGGACCATTGAATTAGTCATATTTAGCTTATTCTCACTACCTGTGTTTCCATTCAATAGTCAAGTGAATTTTAAGCGAACTTTTCAAATGTGACCAAAACATAAATGAGTATAAGGTGTATTTCTATCAACTGGTTTGGAGGATTAAACTAGGCTACATCATAGTTCCCTCAGAAGTTGGTGCTATAGTCTATGCATGGCTGTAATCCCCCAGTAAACAGAGTAGAAGTAGTACAGGTTGCATTTAACCAATTTACTGGAGAAAAATGAAGAGATGTCTTCAGGAATTTGGTTAACTTTAGCAAGTTTGAATTGTTTTTTTTACGTCCATGAGTATGGGTCACGTTTCATGCTGTTCCCAAGACAAAGATACGTTGGGAATACCTGGTAAGACGTCAACAGCAGAAACAGCTGATCAGTCACGTGAGTTAAATGTCCGCTACATCAGACCTTATTCGGCAAAAGCTTTTCCATATACCAATTAATGCATCAACTCTTTTTCGACAATGGCAAAAACTACCTCAAGCAAGCATGACAATTTCTTTTGCACAATTGAGTAAGTTTTATGGATTTAGCCATTTTCATTCAGCCTTCTAATGCAATATTTAAAATGGCATACAAATACTGAATGGAAACACGGCTAGTGTTTGGTTGTTTTATGTATTGTTCCAACAGTTTTACAAGATTAAAAAAATCCCTCAGATCACCTTCTATCTGCACTTCTAATTCATTTGTATCCAGCTTTGCCTGCATGGAGACTTTTGTATCTGACTGTACTGTCATTAACTTAAGTGCAATTGTGCTAAAAAGAAAAAAAAAAAAAACATGGAGGGAGAGAATGGATCATTGTCACTGAGCTTTCTGGATCCCTTAAGAAAGGAGGGGAGGCAGTATCCCTCCTTGACATTCAGTGAATAATCTACTCTCGAAACAGGACGTCCTTGCAAGATAACAAAATGCCATGCATGTCAAATTGGTGAGAAAATGACTGTCCAGCAGAGCACAACAGGCTTACCGCCAACACCACCGCAAGGTTTCTATCACCATTCCCATCAAAAGATGCCTCCCCGCCTGGCCAGAGAGCCGTGTGCCAACACTTCTGTTAACTTCGAAGGCTCGTGGAGAGCGAGGGAAGAAGGAGAAACTGTGCGCCTCTCATTGTGATGGACGGAATTAAAGTCTCTGCATAATGTTCAAGTCATTTTCACAGCATATATCGTAGAAAATTACAGCTGCATGGTGTGAAAACTGGAGCACTGTGCACCTCCAGATCTTAGAAAAGACTGCCAGTGAATGTGTGTTTGATGGGAATACTTAATTCTCGATTGGTTTATGACGTCTTGTTCCTATTTATGTTTCACTGTGTACCTCAAGTTGTTTCTTTACCTCTATTATTAGTATTTACACTGTATACAAAACATGCACCAGAATCAGTGGTAGGTTGATTATTGAAGACTTGAGCTGAGTTCCATCTGCCACTTTCAACTTTATGCCAATGCCTCATCACTGATAGATTTATAAGGCAAAAGTAAAGCACCTGTTAGAGAGAGATAGAAAGAGAAAAGGGACCTTTCCTGTGACAATAAATAAATGGGCTCCTGTTGTGTTTTACTCAGGGTTTTTTTGCCATTTGTTTCGACATGGTGCATTGAAGGAACAACCAGAACAATAACTATTGAGAGAAGGGGCTTCATGACCTCTTTGCCTCATTCAATTTTCAATGTCCTTTATAATCCATTTTTCCTCCAAGGTTCTTATTTGTTGCATTGTAGAGTGTTTCTGCTTTTTGAATATTTCCACAAATAATAAGTACTGCACAGTCCCCCAAGGACAATGAGTTGTTTGTTTTCTAAATGGAGCAAACTCATTATTTATTCTGTTATTTATTTGTTCTGTTATTGCAGGATACCGGTGGTGTAGTGGTAATTATGGGTAAATTATGATCATGACAGGGCAAAACAGCTAGCCTGACAAGCCAGACACACATCAACATGTTGGGTCTGGGAACTCACCATTGGCAAGGCTCAATCCGAGGGACGGGATAAACGGTTGTCTTTTAAATTCCTTCTGCACGCAATAGGATAGCGCTACAACCAGGCAGAGCAACGCTAGTTGAAGTCTTCCAGAGTCGCAGCCAAAGCCGATTCGAAAGACCGCTGTTCACCAGCAGCAGCAGCCATCTTCTTTGTTTTTAAGTAACAGAGAATTCACGCTGCCGTCATTATGTTAAGCCCGCCCACCGACTGTATACACAATGTGATTGGCCCAACTAGAATTTGTTTTTTTCCAGCTCGCAAGTCAATGGAGAGTTGCTAGACGACCCTGGCTGCAAATTACTTAAAAATTTGCTGCCGCTAGGGTGCGTCTAGATTTCTAGGCTACAAAACAGCCAGAAGTATAAGCAAATAATTATTTTATCCACAAAACCCAAGACCCAATTTTCAAGTAATGTAAAGGTCTTCATAAGATATATATATATATATATATATATATATATATATATATATATATATATATACTGTATATATATATAATGTGTTTGTTCCTTCCAAAACAACCCAAATTACCTGTATGTGTGGCAACTACTCCTTGCCACACTTGTCTAAGTCTAAGGTTTTCGTAAGATAATTGTCATTGTGAAAAGAAAGCAACATTAACTGTTGGTATGAGAGATGATGTCCAATGTTGAAGTCATTTGAATTCCCAAACATCCAAAAAAATTCAACAAAATGAAATGAAGCTGAATACAAACTAATGAAACCTGCAGCCTCACAGCAACCTGCCACCACCTCGCTCCCTCATTCAAGTAAATGACACTCAGCCTCACCTAACTGGAACTTACCACCTGCCCAGGTCAGTACAGGGTGAGCTAAACAGAGATCAAGCATCAAAATTATATAAAGTAATTCCCAAGACATTGATGTAAGATGTCTCAGTGACTGTTGACATCAAAATGAACCTATGGACGCACATACTGTACATACTGATGAGCGCACTGGATTTAATAAAATGAAATTTACTGCAGAACTATTGGATCTATCCCCCTTCATCTTAACAGTGCCCAGTCCCTCCCTGTTAAGAGGACATTATCATGCAAACCTGTTTTGACTATCCCTGATTGAGCAGTGGTTCTACCCTAAAAACCAATACAACACACAAAATAGGTGGACCCCTTTCAACACATCATCTTTTAAGAAATATAATGTAAAAAAAACTAATAAAAGTAGTAATTCAAGCTTGTGTTATTAATATAACCTGATTGATAATGTTTCAGAGACACAAAACATTTGACTGAATTAATAATTAAACAAACAAACAAACAAACACATAATTGGGAACAGGGGCCTAGGGTAAAGAGTTTTTCCCTACAAAAGACACCACTGTGAAACATTGAATAGTTTTATCTTTGCCTAACACCTACCTCAAAATAGCTGTTTGTAGTTGCAGAATGCATTAGGTCCAATAAATGTGACACTTTATATAATTTGATCTTAAAATAACTAAATTATTCTCATGCTCTTCATGGATGTGAAGAGCCCGGAAGTCAGGGGACTCAGTCAGGCAAAGACTCTAATGCATGCGCTCTATGGGCTCAAAGATTCTGAGGAAGAATAAAAACTATCTGGGTATGCACCCAGTGAGCAACCTTCAGTGGTGTGAATGGGCTCCGTCTTAGAACATGGAGCCCATTCATGCATGGTGAATACTGCCAAGCTTGAATAAAAAATAGGTTTGGCGTGGCATGAATGCATCATGATTGCCTGGTCACACCGGGAAGAGGCTCGGTGAAATTCATTTGCATTTGGTATTGGAGCTTGATGACATAGTGAGGAAAGGTCTACTGGCATTGGTGCACACTGTCAGGATGGTTTGCTATGGGATTAGTTTTGTGACTTTAATTCCAAGCAAAACTTCTCAAGTATCAAACAAAAAACACTAACTCAAGCAAAATAATTAAAACGTACAAACAAAACATTTGTGTAGTTGTAAACTATTGGTCTTTTATTTGTTTGATATTATGTCCTTTTGTTTACAGTTCCCTCTGCTTCTTTCTCAATGATCAGTCTTTTGCTCTCTCCATCACGTTTGCAGTCATGCTCCCAGCTTTCTCCTTTGCGCTCCCTGAGTTTTTGCTTGCGATTCTGACACAAAAAATCTCACGTGGGCGGGTCTTACAGGGGTGCGTCCCCATTGGCTAATGAGTGTTAAGGGAAAGTTTGAGTGACAGCTCAGCCTCAGTGCAGGTAAACTAACGTCATAGACTCAGAGTCTGGTCTGGAGGACACACAAGCCACTCCACAGCGGATTACTACAAAATTAATAAAGTGTAAGTATTGATCATATATATATATTATCTGTGATCTATGTTGCAAGTATGGTTACTAGACATTTGTTGTTTCGTTGTGTTAAGTTACTAGCTAGCTAGTAAAGCTGTTTAAGTTAGCATTTAACGTTAGCTATACTGCTAACGTTATCTAAAACCTGTAGCCACCGGCTACCTTACTGAGCTAATAATTTACCATGGGAATCATGTATTCTTCATGAGGCCTTACTCAATGGAGCTGTATTAATTATCGTCTTCTCTCTGTAGAGACCAGGACCCGAGCAGAGCTACGATGCTCTCCCAGGTAACCTTAGGTTAGTAACGTAGCTATATTATGGTCTATTAGGAAAAATTATTATCCAGCTAACTACTAATTGTTGTGGTTGCTATTGGCCTGATAATACACAATGCTAGGGTATTGGTTAAGTTGTACAATGTAGAAGCTGTGAATATAATGTATTTTATCTAGAGGTCGACACATACTGTACAGTACAAATGCAGTGTTAGCACTGCTTAACTGGTTCATCTTTATAGTTTTGTGCTCATCTGTACTTTCCTAGTTATGACAAAGACTGGCTATCCTAACTCTAATTACATGTCTTCTGTTGAATTTGCAAGCAGGTCAGCAGAAGGAAAGTGTTCATAGTGTTTTTAAAGCCTACACATTTCCTAATGGCTACTTAAGCAAGTTATTTTAATTGTAAATCACACAACCTCGGAAGCCTCAGTTATCAGTAAGAAGTTTGTTACCATTTGATTTGTGTAAGAAACTTTGTTGTAATTTTCTATCACAGCTCACATCAGGCAGACCAACCAGGAGGACGTGGGAGCAGCAGAGGGAGAGGAGCCTTCGGTCTCTCTGTGGAGAAAACACTGTGTGCGAAGGCTTCAAACAGCTAGGGTATAGACCAATAGCGTATGTATTGATCATATTTTGCTCAGATACTCAATTAACACTTACAATAACCTTTTTCTTAAGTTTTCATTGGTGTACTTGTAGTTTCTTAGTCCATTGTATGTCAGTATATCCTACTACAGTATACTGTCCTGTAATTTAATTTGTGTTTACATTGTCTTACTGTAATTATATTTTAAAATGCACATAATATATTAAAACATTTTTTTACATTCACCCTTGTCTGTTTGGTTCATATTGGTTAATATTAAACAGGAAATAAGGTTGAGACTATTATAATGCTTTATTTTTAGTCCAGTATAAAACTTCACATACATGAAGTGAACATATTATGCTGGGGCCCCGGTGGTAGAAGAAGCTGGAACTCATTATTTGCAGTACATCACAGGTCAGGGTCAGTTTTTCATCACCAACAATACACAAACATACTGAGTAATTGGGTTATGTATATATTTCACATATTCAGTGAGGCAAGCTGTATTTCTCTGCTGACTTGTTTCTGCAACAACACTTCTGAGGGTGGTGCAGGAATATCACACACAACTCCTGGACGCCTGGGATCATCTGGTCTCCTGAGCTCACTGACGGCCCACCGCTCCAGTCTGGACGACAGCCTTTGCTGCAGGACAGTTCTCTGAAGGGCTGGGATGTGGCTGTAGTCCTTCACTTCCTTGACTTCTTATTGTAAAGCTTGAAGTACCTTATTGGATGATAAAAAGTGTTTGAAATTAGCTCAATAATAAATAATTGTAATAAAGCCTGCACTCTAGAAACATTCAGCTATGTATTCAGCTTTTCTGAACACTACTGGAACACTTATTTCTGGAATATTATTGATCACACTTCTAGATTCCTACCTCCACGTTGACTACATGTGTAAAGTAAGATGTGGCCAGCCACCAGGACACATGCACATCACATCAAACCATAAGGATCACTAAGCAAAGTATTTGTCAAGGGCCTGGTGTGTTAGTTAAAGTACATAGTTTGGACAGTAGTAACACTATGCATTAATTCTAAATATTGTTGACATTTACAGCGCTAAAAAATATGTCCATTATCTGCCATCTTAAGGTAGTGCAAAGAAAGAAGAAACAGTGTGTAAAGATGGAACATTATCTAATGTATGTGTCGAACTCTATATATAATATATTACATTGACAGCTTCTACATTGTACAACTTAACCAATACCCTAGCATTGTGTATTATCAGGCCTATATATATATATATATATATATATATATATATATATCCGCCGACTAGATAGCAATGAGTCGGCGGACCATCGGCGGTGCTCCAGAGGCAGTAGAAGCGTCAGAATACTAACTAGTATTAGTGAGCTGGATAATAATTTTTCCTAATAGACCATAATATAGCTACGTTACTAACCTAAGGTTACCTGGGAGAGCATCGTAGCTCTGCTAGGGTCCTGGTCTCTACAGAGAGAAGACGATAATTAATACAGCTCCATTGAGTAAGGCCTCACGAAGAATACATGATTCCCATGGTAAATTAGCTCAGTAAGGTAGCCGGTGGCTACAAGTTTTAGATAACCTTAGCAGTATAGCTAACGTTAAATGCTAACTTAAAAAAGCTTTACTAGCTAGCTAGCTAGTAACTTAACACAACGAAACAACAAATGTGTAGTAATCATGCTTGAAATGCAATGTAATTGAATGAAATTGTAGATAGACAATTTTTTTGCTTGAGTTAGTGTTTTTTGTTTGATACTTGAGAAGGTTTGCTTGGAATTAAAGTCACAAAACTAATCCCATAGTTTGCAAAATGGCTAGTGGCACAAATGTGTATCTCAAAGCTAACCAAATTTGAATCCTGCATTAAAACCCAAATGGGTAACACTTATAACAACCATCGCTAATAAATGGTAAATTGATAGTTAATTAAACTTAAACGTTTTATAAATTATATTAATTTTTTGTTAATGATTAAGAAATCGTTTATAAACCGTCAATAAACATTATTTGGATGTCTATTATAAAGATGCATCTGATGAAAATAATACCTTGTTAATGGTTAATAAAGACTTTGTAAAGCATCCATAAACATTATTTAGATAGCGATTATCACTGCTCAAATAATCAAATAATCATCTCTTTTATAGATCACCAAAAAAGATTTAATGGGTCCAAAATAATGTTACTTGATGCTTTATAAACCATTTATTAATCACTAACTTATTGTTATAAGTATAAGTTGCAACTTTATAATAGCCATTCAAATAATGTTCATAGATGGTTTACAAAACAATTATTAACCAAGTATTAACTATCTATCTGAATATATAAACTTATTATTGTATATGACACTAAACTAATGATAAAATATAATTAATTACAAAATTATAAAGTGTTACCGTCTCTAATCAAGGCATCATGAACTGGTTCGTATGATATTGTACGAAAACCCATGCACAACAATTCGTACGATATCATATGAAATTACGCCGACCGCCGACCAATCACGTGATGAAGTTAAGCTGATAGGTCACATGACAGTAAAATTTAGCAGTTTTTACAGTTAAGTTTGGGCTGACAAAAGGTGACTGTGGGCCAGGTACCGGTCTCCTCGAGGTAACGTTTTGTCATTGGCCTTTGTAGTTAAAGTGATGGTTCGGAGTAATTTACCCTAGGGTCCTTTGCACCATGACCTCGAGCCAAACACCCCCCCAGAAGCTTTTTTCACCTGGGTCTAACACTGGGCGAGTTAGCTTAGAGTAGCGTTAGCCGCTGAGTAGCTTAGCGCGGGGCTAATGGACCCACGTTTGTATCTCTTAGATGACCCCACTAATAATGCCCGAAATGATACCAAAGGTCTACACTAGTATATATAGGTTATGCTCTCATAAAACGATGGATTGAAAAGTTTGTAAGTATACCAGAAGTTTATAAACACTTGCCTGCTCTCTTCAGCTCTCTGTTGCTGCTGCTGCTACCTGCAGTTAGACGAGTGCTTAGGGCCGTCTATAAATTACTACACCGAAAAGAGATACAACAAAAATGTTTTATTAATTTAATGATTAAATAAGGTAATGTCTCCAAACTTACCTCAATTATTACTTGTCTCCTGCTAGTTATATTACAGCACTTACTTTAAAAATAAGTTAAATTAAAAAAATATTTTTGTTGCATCTCTTTCGGTGTTGTAATTTGTAGATGTCCCTAAGCACTCGTCTCACAGCAGCAACAACAACAGCAGAGAGCAGAAGCCAGTAGGCAAGTGTTATTTACATAAACTTCTGGTGTACTTACAAACTTTCCAATCCATCGTTTTATGAGTGCATAACCTATATATACTAGTGTAGACCTTTGGTATCATTTCGGTCATTATTAGTGGGGTCATTTAAGAGATACAAACGTGGGTCCATTAGCCCTGCGCTAAGCTATTCAGCGGCTAACGCTACTCTACGCTAACTCGCCCAATGTTAGACCCAGGTGAAAAAAGCTTCTGGGGGGTTGTTTGGCTCGAGGTCATGGTGCAAAGGACCCTAGGGTGAATTACTCAGAATCATCACTTTAAGCTTAGCCGACATAAGATTATCACCATGCGGCGACGACAGTTATACACCAAAACGACTTTAGAAAAAAGATTGTGGTTTGGGTTAAAACACCGGTCCCATTAAAAAGTACTCCTGGGACACTTAACCCCCATTTCCTGGGTAAAAGTCTTGGGTTTTTAGGATACAAACTATATTCCCCTGCTTGAAAGCCCTTTGTTTTAGGGACACAAACACACGTTTCCATGGTGAAAGTCTTGTGTTTTCCCCTTACCTTATTCTGGGACACAAACTGCACTGCCCTGCTTAAAAGCCCTGTGTTTCAGGACCCACCCATCCACCACAACCTCCTCCCTATGTGGATCTTTGTGGTCTCAAACAGCAGCAGTCAAAGGGGGGGTCACACAGTAATATAAACTTGGAATACATACGAATTACAGTGCATTACTTTTTGTAGCTGTATATACGAATGGTTCATGAGAACAGCCTGCTCTAATGGGTATAGATGAAGACCATACACTGCATTAAGAGAGAAAATCAAAAGACTTGCAGCCCAGTTTTGTTGGCAACTTCATTACCACTGAAGCAACTTCAACACAAATGCTTTTCCCGACCTTGTATGCTTTCACCCCACAGGCAAGATCCTGCCTAATGCATACCACTGACACACTATCCTCCAGGGGTTTGACTTCTTCACACTAGACCTATATAAAACTGCAGAAGTAGATGGGTCGGCAAACTTTGTCCTCCATCTGGGCACGCACAGTTTTCAAGCACTGCATGATACCTTGGTTTTATGAAATACACATACTGTTTTCTGTTATATACACCTCATGAAATGCAGCTTGATGAAACAGTAATCTTCTTTACTGAACATTCAATAAAATGATATGCTGTTATAGATGGAGCAAGGTAGATTCTTTCCTCCTTTTTTATTACATTGTTCTCTGCCGTCAAACAAAACATTTTATTTGGCTTTCTCGAGTGCTTCCCTTTGCTGTCATTTCTCTTCATCTTAAATGAAATCAAAATGTCATGTCTTTTGCTGCAGTCATTACTTTGCAAACTTTTGGACTTCCAACATAAATAAAAGTATCTCTAAAAAGCATTTATACCTGTCGTATTTTCTTTTTTCATTTTCAGAAGCAGCTCTCTTGGATTCATGGCCTGTTGAAGAATAATACTACCTTTTCTTGGCGACACATACTGTATTTTCCATTTGTTTGTAAATGGTAGTTTCAGCATTTGAAGGTACATGAATTCAATGAGAATAACTCAAGGAACTTCAAGACAGAAAACAGTTTGTGGTAAATTCAAATCATGCTTCACAGAATACACTGACCGCAATGGATATTGGAGAATTCTATGCTTAGGCATGTCTGCAGAAAATCTGTCAAAAGGGACAGAGAGCCTTGACACAGAGGTGATGAAGTTTGGGAGTAGACAGATGGTATCATGGAAATGTAGCAGCATACGAGGTTAATGATGTTGCTTTTGCTGATACACATTTGCTTTTTCATGGTAAACAAAAGTCATCCTGAATGAGAATTCTGTAAAAACGAGGAAATGACGGTTGAAATACAGAATTTGAAAATGCTAAATTGCTGTACAACAATAATCCATTTGGCTTTGTACGCATGCTACGCTGTCACCCTTAACAGAGGTTTCTGTGTCAGCTGCGTGGGGCCTGTTGTCTTTTTCATTCAGTGCTACATGATTGCCTTGGACACCTGTTCCGACTCGAGTCTAGGAGAGATGTTTAAATGTTTCACCAGCCGCGCCCAGCCTTTTTCCAGCCAAATCCATTTCATCCTCTCTGCGAGCTCGGTTACAGACAGATAGATCCTTTCATCCCCCAAAGAGGTGCCCTGCGCTTCAGTGAAACAGCGTGACAGACAAAAGCTTGGGGGGATGCCCGTGGCCAGCCCACAGTCTCATCTCCTAACCATAATCTAGCCTGCCTCTGCCGTTGCAGATTACCTCCATGGAAACCAGAGGTGCCTGGCTGTGCTGCTGGCAGCGATGGCAGCGGCATATGTAATGACACCGTCTGTCTCGTACAGAACAAGAACAAGATAAACATTCTCTTCGCAGGCACATGCGAACATGTCTGCGTGGCACCCAGTGTTTTGGTTGCTTGGGTGTTCCTAACGGTGAGAGTTGAAGGTGATGGAGTTTCCGTATGGATGAAGACTTTCGTCGGCCATACATGGACTTAATCTGCACTTCCAAAGAGAAAGGGATTACTGGAGATGAAAGGAATCTGAACAAGAGATTTTAAAAGGGCTAGTAATTCCACCAGATGCACAGAAATACACAAAGTCACACGCACGCACGCACGCACGCACGCACGCACGCACGCACGCATGCACGCATGCACACTGTCTTTATATTGATGTTGAATTTTCATCCATTTTCTTCATCTCTTGTTTGGCCCACTTCCTCTTCTCCTGCTTCTGATTTGTGTCCTTCTCTTTCTTCTTTTTCTGGTATTTCTTAGGGGTGGAAATCACCAGTTTGTTCATTCCATCTCCCCATCAGTGCATCTTCATCTTCTTTCTTTCTGTCTTCTCTTTTGTCTCCTTTTCTCTCTTTCCATTATTGTCATCTCATTTGTCTCTGTATATTTCTCCTTCTCTCTCCTTTCAATTCTTCAGTCTCATTTTCCTTCTTGTTTTCCTTTATTTGCTTCTCCTTTCATTTTTTTCTTAGCTTCTCTTTCTTTCCTCTCCTCCTCTTCAGTTCTAATTCCTTCTTTTTCTCCTCTACTTGTTTCTTTTCTTTCCTCTCCTTCTGCTCCTCCTTCTGTCTCATTTTTCATTCGCTTCCTGTCTTTGTTGTCTTCACCTCCTGCTTATCTTTGTTTTCTGTCCTCTCATTCTCCTCCTTATCTTTACCTTAATTTCCCTTTTCTCTCGTTTCCTTTTTCTTCCACTTCTTCTTTGCCTGCTTCCTTTTCTGCTCCATCTTTCATTGTATTTTTTTTCTTCCATTTCCTTTCATTTACCCTCCCTCTCCTCTTCTATTTCCACGTTCCTTCCTCTTCTCCTTTACATGCCGCTTTCCTTCTCTTTCTCCTTATCTTTCTTTTTATTTTCTTTCCTCTCCTTACCTCATCTGTATTCTTTTTTCTTTCCGTATCCTCATTTTCTTCTGTTTTATTTCCTCTCCCTTTTGTTCTTATTATCATCATCGTCAATATTGCTTGCATTTTTGTTCCACTATCACCATGTTTCTCTGGCTGTTTTTTTATTTTATTTAATTTTTTAGCTCTTCCAGGTATGAAGATTGTAGAAAAACAGATAATACTTGATTTTTCAATAATTCTTTTTTTGGTATGCAAACACTAAATGTAATGATCAAACAGCCGCAGATTGAGTATTGGCAGAGAGCAAAGCTATCCTCCGCTTCTTTCCATGTCTCCATCCCTCACTAAACAAGTACAGGTAATAGCAGGTAACAAACGCCAACAGCTACTGAGTGTGTGTGTGTTTCCCTTAAAAGACATTAACGTGCCAATCGCGTTCATATAGCAATGACGGCAACACTGACATACACTGGAGCCTACGGTATTATTAAACAGGAATACTGATTAAATAACCATCCAACGACACTTCCTACATGCTGCTTGCTCATTTATTTTTAGAGGTCCCTGCAGTGTTGAACACACTGAAGCAATAATTCTGGCACAGCCTGTGCTTTATCCATCAGAGCACTGAAAAGCTATAATAGATATTGCAGCTTTTTTCATGTGTGGTTGTGTGTGTTTGCTTCAAAATTTATATTTCAAAACATGAATGTGTGGTGGTGGTGTCTGTTTACTGTATACCCCTCTGTGAGAGGAGAAATCCTGCTGATGTGTTGCTGTGATTCATGTACTCGTTGTGCTCTCCGCACAAGGTTGATTAAGTTGGAGTTATGGGTCATAGTGGAGGGCACGTACTGTACTAAGGGTTTGGAATGATGGCGTATATGAGAAAAGACCGGCGCGATAGGGCTGACAAACTACTTCCCAAGCACGGTTTGTTATTAATGAACAGCTAACAAGACAAATGCACAGTGAGGGAGAAAATGTACAACTCAATAATCAGGACTATCTGACTCGCCTCCTCACTCTTTAAATCTTCCCAACATTCCTCATTTACCTGGTAGTTTATTGACAGTGGGAAATATTTATTTTGCAGGCTGTAAACCGAGGCTGGCTATGGTAATGCGCCATGCCTTATTGTGAAAAACATCCTTTAGCAACACCAATCCTTCAGTAAGAATGATATCTGAAAGGCTTCAGAAAAGAGGCAGTGGTGATATTCAGAGGGGTACTGAGAAATACAGAATCTGTTCCTTCAGTGAGAAGTAAATAGGGCTGCAATGTGTGGCATCAACTGTGTGTGACCACCATAAAATATATCCTGTGCATGTATCCTTCTTTAGTTGTGCATGTATTGCTTATTACAGAACGCAAAACGGACAGACATTTTCCTTACGAAGAACCAACCCAGTCTCACGGTAGTTTGTGAAATGGTCATGTATTTTAATCTATTGATTTGTGTACACAGACACGTTTATGTCGGGTTTTTTTTGTGATGGTCAGCACGTTTTTTAAACTAATGTATTAAGAGCGACTACGGTAGCAAGTAGTATGAAAGGCCGAAAATCTGCGTAGGGAGGTTGGTTGTCAAACAACACAGGACTTTCACCCCGGAGACTGGAGATCGTGTCCCACGTGTCACGTTCCTTTCCCCGTTCTTCTTTTCCTAAACCCAACCCGGAATTCTTCCGTGGGCCCATCATGGAATTTTCGGCGATCGTGTTTATTTCACGCCCAACTGACAGAATCGCGCTGTGATCACAAAAGATGCTTCCCATTGAAATACATTAGTTTAAAAAACATGCTGACCATCACGAATTTTTTTTTATAAATATGTCTGTGTGCACATTAAAAATGACGTGACCATTTCACAAACTGCCGTGAGACTGTGTTGGAAGAACACCATAAACAAGCTGATGGAAAATTCTTAAAAATTCTTTAGACCCATCCTCTTAGGGTTGGTACAACCGTTCTGCAGGCTGTTCAAGTGTGTACTGAAAAGTCCCTCTAAATCTAAATGTTACACTTCTGGCAGACAAGCTGTGGACCCTATGGCATACATAAGGCAGGTTGTTTTAAAGGCTCTTTAATGGCAGATCTGAGTGTAATTGTTGGCCACAAAGAGGCAGGTAAAAATTAAGGGGAACAAAAAAAATTTAAAATACAGTACATCAGCCACAGACCCAAAGGCAATACACATTACCACAAGATATTTGATTGCTGAACGCTTTGAGATGCAATGCATTCCAGACACAAATATGGGATCACGCTGTTTGATGATTGGCAGTCAATGCTTAGAGCTCAGCTCATTGCTGATTTGCCATCATATAATTTTCAATCAACTGTTGAAAATGGATACTTATTAAATCACACTCGATCCCGAAATCACTGGAGTCAACGACACCCTTCATTTTTAAGTTTCTCCTTCAGCTGTACTCTAATTTTAATAAAAACAATTTAAAATCTGAGCAGGATTCAACACTCAAGGTAACATTGCAGTACGGTTTACCATTATCCCTCTCTCTGTAGGACAGCAGTGGTGCGTGCCGTTTGCAAAGTGATTCTGCCGGTGATCATGTACTGTATAGGCAGCCTGAGGCTGTCTGAGTGTGTTTGTGTCCAAGGAGTAGGAGAATAAACAGGGTCACCATGACAGCAAGATTTTAGCAGCTGTACAGAAGGAGCCAGACTGTAAAGTGTGGCTAAAAATCAGTTTGGATTGCAGCATGGGTAACTTCATCAAGATGACATTTAATCACTGAAAAGATGAGCGCCTAAGCTGCAGAACGTTTTTCCCAAAGACTTTATATTTAACATTTTGTTTTCTCAGATGTTCCTGGAGCTGTCTCATCAACATTCACAATTAGCTTAAATTTTTGCCAGCTGTGAAAAGCTCCTCTTGAATTTCATTGTCGGACGTTGATTTGAGTCCATCAACAGTACTAAAGCAAATATAGTATAAGCATAGCGACATATTTTGAGTATCCCTTTTTCATTTTAATGTAAATGTAATGTAAATAGAGTGTCGCACAAAAGTAGTAAACAATAGTGCCATACCTATTTCTTTCAGCTCTTGGGAGCCATTGGACACTACTAAGGGCAGGAACAAGATTATGCGTTAATAACATGACTTACTCCCACTTCAAGATTTACAAATGAACTGTTTTCATTCACCTAACACACACAGCATCTGACATAGACCCGGGGCATAAATCCACCTCCAAATTTCATTCACACCTGGCCATTATCTTGTGTCCTGGAGGGATATAGACCTAATTAGAAAGAGTACAGGGGTCCATATGATGTCCAGAAAGGTTGCCGCAGTTTGCTTTGTAATCACCCACATCCAGAGCATACATGCTCTCAGGGATATGCTTTAATATCAAGCCAATTTTGAAATGATTTACCTGCAAGGGAAGTAAACAATTTTTCAGCGGCTTTTATCGACTGGGCAAAAATTGCTTATTGTGCAAGAAGAAATGTAACTTGAGCAAACTCCATTAAAACGAATGTGCAGGCAGCGTTTCCCCTCGTTTCCCCCTTTCTCTATTGTTGTCATTACTTTGCATTCTCCAGATCCTCTGTGTGCCTTTTATTACCAATACTAATTCAGCCAAGATAATCCATATTTCTGTGTAGTTACTATTTGAAAGCTGGATGACACAGAAGCATTCCACGGTAACTTCCCTTTCTGTATTTATCCGTTTCTGTCTCTGAAATCAATCATCAGTAATCAGTAACTTACAGGAAAGATGGCCGTCTCATCTTCCTGACCATCCTGGTGTCTGAAACACCTGCAGATAAACCGCCACGTCTCTCAGCAGTGAATGGTGAAAATGCAATCGGAGAGAATGACCTTTAAATCCAGGTTGCTCCATGTGTAGTGTGACACTGGCACACAGCAACAAATCTCTTTCACATGATCTAACAGAAAATGTAGCCATCTGCAGGTACAAGCTCCAATGCAGAATGTTTTTTTATGGGAAAAAGACCAACTTTTACTTTTACTTTAAAGATGCATGCACGTTGATCAATAAGGAATTCAAAATTACAAAACACCTGAAATGCATTTGACCTCCAGACCTCTGGTGAGGTATTGGTACTGAGGCTGATAATGAATCAAAGAGACAGCAGCAACTATTGCAATCATACTGGCATCAGTTTCCTTGTTGAAAAATGTAGAACACTACACAATGTGGGCCTTAATCCTTATCAAAGTATCGTACTAAGTAGGGCAATTTTCAGAAGTGAAACTCAGCCATTTGGACTGTCTGGGTTTCTTTCTGAAGACAACAGAATGATGTGCCTTCCTTAATGTTAAAGCTACAGTGCGTAGTTTCTGTCACCCCCATGATGAATTCTAAGTAATGACAACAAAACGGTCGGCGCGTCCATATGATCCAAGCCTGCCGTGATCGCGCAGTTGCTAGTAGCCAAGGAGGACACAGATGATTAAAAAAACATGCACACTTCAGAAGAGGTAACTATCTTTACTCGCCAGACACAATGTTCTGAACATAGCCATGCTGAGAAATACAGAGAGAGTTTTGTGGAGCTGATAGTCTTAATTAGCTTTGTAGCAACTCATTTGGCCACGGCTTGAACGTAACGTTCATTAATATCATAAAGTTATGCACTTAAACTTTAACATACCAATATGATAAAATTAGCACTGAGCAAACATTTTCTAAACATTTCCAAAGGTCCTGGGAATCTTTGTGTAACCAACACTGACATTTAAAACTTGGAATCTTAAGGTCTGTGAAGACAAAATGTCTTAATTTGTGTCTAAGAACTAGGCGTACAGTATACTATGATGTATCATGCCTATTAACAGAATCAGTACTGGTCGAATCTGCAAAATTATTCTGTCAAGAAATTCACTTGTGCATATTATTGCAGTAAATTGTAAATTATAATGCAAAGTTACTGCCACTCTTAATATTTAAAATGTTCAGATGAGAGTAAAAATAATTATATCAATCTCTGATTCTTAGAAATCCCTCTTCATGAACATTTCTTTTCTGTAGCTGGTCATTGTTATTATCTCTTACCATCTTTTCGTAACTTTGTCATCCCCCTTGTTTCTCTTGCTAAATTATATTCTCTTTTTCTACCACGACAACTGCAATAAATGGTCAAACATATTTTTATTTGACAGTGATCTCACAAATCCTGTGCAACTGACTTGAATTTACATCAACTCTGTGGTCACTATGATCTTAAATTGAGGCACTAGTTTATATGTATTGTTCCATCTTTGGAACTGTACTGACTCAATCAATTTAGATTAAATAATATATAGCCTACTTTATAGACAGCTTTTTGATGGCCTTCAGCTATGACATTTGTATGTATCACTTGTTGGTCACTTTGTCCTAACCTTGACTCCCTGTTGACACTTGCAGAAAGGTATCCACACAGTAAAAAACATGTTTTATTTTCTCAGTTACATTGATTGTTTGTTCACAAACGTTGAGCAAATAGGCCACAGCAATTGATTTGGAAATGATGCGAAATGTGGCTATTAGTGTCCCGCAAGCCAATCACAGCTGAACAATGTGGACAACACAACTCCAAATTGCTCAATTCAGGACAGGGGGTGGTGCGCCTCAATGCCCCCTAAAGCTGCATCACAGTAACCCTTTTTCCGATGCGGCCAGACAATAGCTCATCACACATAAGTAGTATTTGCACATTCAGCCTATACATTTAACAACATGCAAATAATATTCCTATTTAAATTCAGGTTTGTTTCATGACTCACTGGGACATATATAACTGCCAGTTCCAAACTTGCTGTGCTTTTTTTTTTTTACCGCATCCACAGGCATATCACACCTAATCATGATTCACTGTGTCCTTGTGATTCACCAGGAAAGGCAAACGATGACATTCCAGTCCTCTGGAAGTACCGAACTTGTGTGAATCCAGTGACCCATGAAAGCGTCAGAGCCATAATCTTCACACTGTTGAAGACCTGGTAGGATTCCTTCCAAATTAGCTCATAACTACATAGATAAAGTTCGATATGTAGAGCAAACATGCAGGACTTGTCAGCCAGGTTGCATTATCTCTGTACTGTGTAATGATGTGTGGGATCTTAGGCTCTATGCTGGCTCTTTTTACTGCAGAATGGAGATTCACCCAACGCGAAGGGAAAGTCATAAATTACTCTGGCAAGATTTAAGTTCTGCATAAGTCAGGAGGAGCCACCACGGGGGAAACAGATTGTAGATTGTTTTGTGTGCACAGAGGGAATGGGGGGAGGTTGGTTGTGGCGTTTAGATTAATGCATCTGCCCGCTTTACAAAATGCCTTTGAATCTGCAAGTGCGATGTAAGCTGTAACATAAATGTGAGATACATTATATTCAATATTGAATGTATGACTTTGGGATTAAGCAGTGATTTGCCTATTTTTTATCAGTGGAAATATAACTTACCGTATGATATTACAGGAGTACAGTGGCAAGTACTTTGGAATTCATTCAGATGTGGCACAAGCAGGCAGCTGTTTATGATAAATGTCATTACTCTGCACAATGGGCTAAGAAAGTGCCTTGTGGCTCCAACCAGCAGATAACTCTGCCATTTGCAGGAATATTTAGTAAATAAAAAAGTGTGACATTACTAAACAAGAAAGAAAATTTATTCTTAAAATTGATGTTACAAAAATGCTATACCCATAGATATAAATGTAATCAAGTTAAATAATAACACAGTTAAGGCAAAATTGTGAAATTAATTAAAACCCACATGACACTAAATCTAAAAATACTAAACACTTAATATTAATTATCAATCAATAGTAAACAATCAATTAGGAACTATCTGCTCCAACATACTGATATTAAATCTTGGCATCTGACATTATTATGTTTGCATTGTGTTTTTGTCGGAGAGAAAATCAAATCAAACCGGCACATTTAGAGATTTGTCTTGTAAATGTTGAACTCGGCTGTAGAAAGCTTTATGGCTTCATAACACTGAGCTGTATCACTGCCTTCAACTCTTCATTCTTTTAGAGTTATTAAAGCAAGGAGAAATAATACAATCTCCTACAGTACATATGCTATTGTATCGCATTGTGTTGTCTTGCATTTTAACGTAAGATGTTTTTATTTCTGTTCTACCTGAAAGTCACTTGTCCTGAAGTGAACCCAAAGCCAAGCAATGTTCCTGGTAAGACATTCAGAAAATGTTATATGCTCCAGTACAATTGACCTTCTCATAATATTGCTATTCAGGATTTCAGCTTGAAGTAAGACTCTTTGTTTTCTGAGAAGAAAATGTATTTTCCATGAAGATCTGAAACCTGAGATTATAATGATTGTGGACCACTTACAGCAGCCATTGAGGGTAACAAGTAATTGACTTTGGCTTAGCCTGTGACGTCTCTGGAGCACAGAGGGCTTCACACGTTCAGACCAGGTGGTGCAGATAAGTTTCTGGCAGCATGGCAGAGCCCTGGTAGCTACTTCAATAGAAATCTTCGACAGAAAATCTTTGGATACCTGTATGTCCAGGACCGATAGGTGGATCCAATGATACAGGATATGAAATGAAAGACATAAAACCCTGCTTGATCTTGCATGGTCTAAAAATAAATGTTTCAGTCAGAGCTCCAAATGCTTGATTAACTTAACCTGACCAAAACCTATATAATTTGTGTATATTATTTCATGTACAAAATTATATTTTGTAAATAGATTAATAAAGTTAGGTTTAAGGGTTAGGGTTATATCCATTTAGAAAAAAATGAAAAAAGCTGCCTTAGATTACTTTACTGTCATTGACACACATGCTTTGTGGAAATGAACAAAATGTACCATTCTTGACCTTTGAAACAATCAATCAATCAACATTTATTTATATAGCACTTTACAGCAACTAGCAGGTATCCGAAGTGCTTCCCATCAGAAAACAAGAATAAAGCAACATATCATAGAACAAAAAGAATGAAACATAGAAAAGAGTAAAATCAGAAATGGTTACATAGAAACAGGAGGAGGAGAGTGACATTGTCACACCAACTAAGTATTAAAAGCCATTCTAAACAAATAGGTTTTGAGTTTGGACCTAAAAAGAGCTACATATGTAATAGTGGAAATATCAGGGGGTAACTTGTTCCAGAGTCTCGGGGCAGCAACTGCAAAAGCCTGATCACCCCACCATTTATACCTTGACCTTGGGACTTCTAAAACCAGTTGATTTGAAGACTGCAATGACCAGTTGTTCTCACGCAGCCATTGAGAAAACAGGCTCAACCCAAGGTTCACTTACTCACTTGATCTAACCACAAGGCAACATTTCTTTCAAACATGCATACAAGTACATTGGAATTTGTGTCCATTGCTTTTAGAGTCAGTTCTACAAAAAGTATAAGAAATTCAAGTAAAAGTACGATGGAAATATAAAGCTATTTACATATGTTTTTTTTATAAAATATAAAGTACAAGAACAATACAAAGAGAAATCCGCTGTAAGATAAAGTTTGAATTGCAAAAGTGCAATGTAAACATACATTGTACTGTATATAAGTGAATATAGATATTATTATTGCACCCGATTAGAAAGGTGAGAAACAATTCAATGAAAATGTAAAACTTGATTCACACAGAGGAGCATCTTCGATACACATACAAGAGGTTATTATTGTAACCATGAAAATGGAGGTCCCCTAACATTGAAGTCATTTTAACCCAAACCATAGTAGCTGTGTTCGCATTAAATTGGCAAGCAAATTTTAAGAGAACATTTGAAATGTTGCAAAAAAGAAAGGCAAATTAGGTGAGATTCCATCAACTGGTTTGGGGAGAATAAACTAACCTACAGCGTTTCCTCAGGCTGTAATTTGCCAGTAAACAGAGTAGAATAAGTACAGGTTGCTGACTGCATTTAACAAATCTACGAGAGAAAAATGAAGCAAGGTCTTCAGGAATTTGGTTCAATTTAGAAAGTTTGAATTGTTCTTTCATGTCCGTAACTATTGGCCAAGTTGCACGCAGTCCTGAGACGAAGACACGTTATGGGAATATGAAGACGCTGACAGCAGAATCAGCTGATCAGTCATATGAGTTAGTTGCGGTTCCATCCAGCTTTTCTACTGCAATACTTCAAAATGTGCATAAAAATACATGAAAGGAAAAACGACTAATGTTTCCCTAACTGTTGATATACATTCACATAATTTTGTAGAGCAAAGATTTGAGAATTTTGTATCTTGTATGATATGATGATATGAGTAAATGGACCTTGGGTTTAGATTACTTAGTAAAGGTTTAGATTACTCTTTTGACTTTGTCACTATAGCTGCTACTATCTTAAAGCACTTTGTTGAATCACTAAAACTGAATTAAGAGGGACAGTTATGGGGCAGTAATTCTCTTGTGTTTCACTTGGCATGATGGTGTATGCTTAAAGGAACACGCCGACTTATTGGGACTTTGTCTTATTCACCGTATCCCCCAGAGTTAGATAAGTCCATACATACCATTCTCATCTCCGTGTGTGTCGTAATTCTGTCTGACGCCCCCGCGACTAACCTAGTTTAGCCTAGATCCTGGAGGTAATCGGCTCCATCTAGCCTACTGTTCCCAATAAGTGACAAAATAACGCCAACATTTTCCTATTTACATGTTGTGATGTGTATAGTCACAGCGTGTACAAATAACAAGGTCACATGAGACACAGACATCTTCTAACCGTATACATATTGGGAAGTATTTTAAGAAAGGTGAAGCACTGCTACTTCTGCTACTTGGGTGGAGTGATTTGCTCGCAGCACCTGATAAGGCCCGTGGTGAGAAGCAGAGAGTTTGCCTGGAGTTCTGCGAGCAAATCACTGCTAAGCTAGGCTAGCGGTGGGTGCGCCAGACAGAGTTACGACACGTATGGAGATGAGAAGGGTATGTATGGACTTATCTAACTCTGGGGGATACGGTGAATAAGACAAAGTCCCAATAAGTCGGCGTGTTCCTTTAAATAGTGCTAAAAGTAAAGTATCATGTCTCAAATAAGGTATCAATGCATTTTATTCTAGCTGTTTACAGTCTACAGTAGGGAATACCAATTATAAATTCTAGCCTACGGGCATGATTGATACATCGCTTGGCATCCAATATTACTTATCATCAAAGCAGCGACCTGAGTTCACCTCAGGTCTATGTTTGCAGTACAGAAGCTCTCAAATGAAATGTGGGCCTAATTACATTTTATCTGATGCCCCGCAGCAAGCCCTGCCCTCTGAGAAATTAATATCTGAGTGTCCAATACACCCAGTCTCAATTACATTTCTTTTTTTCTTTTCAAATGCATCAGCTGCCATCGTTCTTGTTAATGTGCAGTGCGGGAATGAAAGTGTATACAGTTTTGAGTTATTTGCCATGCCCCAAGGACCAAGCGAGGGCCTCGCCTGCATGCGTATGCATTTCAAAAAGCAGTAACAACACAGACATAACAAGCTTCCTCACTTACATTTATGAGCTGCCAAATGTTAATTTTACTAATGCCTTCCTAAACCTTCAGTGTGGATGTGATGCTGTCATGAGAATAGTATTCAGAAAGCAAGCAGTCACAGTGGTTGATGCAACCCGGGATTAGGTTTTAAGGGGGTTGAATTGAAGTTTGTCACTGCAGCCATGAGATGTGCCATGCTGAGTGTTGTTGGCCCCCTGCTGTGGTCATGTTGCATATGTGCCTCACTGGCTCCCCTCTTAAAGACTGTGGTGTTCTCGCAACATACAATAACTACACACAGCAACTGCTGCTGGTAGGTGGACTTGTTGCTCGGTGATGAGTCACAGGCCCGTCAAAGCTGACCCCGGGTCGCTCCTATGGTAGTCTCGCTTTGCCAGACCTTCTTTCACAGCACTGAGGAGGAGGGTCTTGCTAGTTCATACAGCATTCCAGGATAGGAGAAACACTCTGCTCTGGTTTATTGGCATTTCTTTGAACCAATCACAATCATCGTGGGCGGCGCTAAGTGCTGGACAGAGCCATGGGGCCGCTGCAAAATAGCCTCGGGAAGGAACTTGTTTTGGTGGAACGTGTTCGTTCAAAAGTTGTTTTAGTCGTGCAACAGAAAACTCAGATTGGACAGATAGTCTAGCTAGCTGTCTGGATTTACCCTGCAGAGATCTGAGGAGCAGTTAACCATAGTCCTCAGAAATCCACCGGAGTTTAAAATTCCTACACAAAGAAAGCAGAAGCTAAGGACATCCGGCCGAAAAGAGTGTCATCAGGCAGAATTTCTGGCGGCAACAGAGCAATCCCGGAAGTGGAACGTCATGGATAGAGACTACTCCTATGGTGATGAGTGTGTGGATAATGAGCATTACGTCCTGGTCACCTGAAACCATGTTCATGCAAATATTAAGACTATCTGTGTATGTGTGTGTGGCAGCGAAAAGCAATTGCACTAATACACAGCAAAGGAAATTGGAAATGTATAATATGAATTTTCCATCTCTATAACTGTTTTTGTGTAATTGGATTACAATATAGAGGATGTAGAGTGTGCCCTCTCTGCAAACTCATGTTTAAAACAACAAAAATGCAGACCTCTGCCAAGGCCAATGCTGCATTCACTTGCTCATTGGATGGTCCCATTTCCTGAGTTGGAAAGTTGTTCTTCTAACGTCAGTATGTTCATGAGCTTTAAGTCATAATGTGGAAACAACATGGACGCTAAAATGACGTGTTGTATTTAAAAAAATTGTTGATAGCTGTTTCCAGTGACAACGGAGGGCAAAGGATTAGGTGAGCATTGAAATATGATCAGGAACAATTTTTTTTCCAGTATTCCGACACCATGTGAATGTAGCAAAAATGCCATATCTCGCAATGTTAACTAAAGTGAAAAATTATTTGTGTATGCGCCCTGTGATTCAAATACACTTCACACTGTAATGGGTTCTTCATTTGCCCATGCTACACCATTCCACCAAGTTCCACGAAAATCAGGCCAATAGTTCTTCTGTAATCCTGCTGTCAGTCAGACAAACAAAAAACAATAACAAACAGACAAACCGAACAGAAAACATAACCTCATTGGCTGAGGTAAAGTTCTGCTCTGCATTAGGAAGGAAAAAACTTCAAATAGTAATGTTTCATAAAAGACTAAATGCAGTAACACACAATGTAGGATACGTTTCACTGGATTTCTTTAGAAAAGCTGATAAGAACATGCACAGGAAAAGCTCCTTATCACTGTACTTTATACTTTTGCCAATCATTTTCAAAAGCATGTTATATAATTTAGGGTGTACCTTTTCTACTCTACCATGCAGGAGTTTGTAATTATGTTGATTGGAAAAGTCTGTACCCTATTATTAAACACCAGTAATTTAACTTTGACAAATATTAATGCAGACTTGACTTTCACTGTGATGGATTACAGAGCTCAAGCAAGTTTCAAGTCTGGTAATTGATTTTCATACAGTACCACAATGAATATGGCTGCCTGAAACGTACACATCCAAAACTGCAAAATGTTTAGCTGCAATTTAATGTGTAATCTGGTATGATCTTTCATAGACTAAACTGGCAAATCCATCAGATCAACTGTAAGCTGTTGATGTACATAACACTCTTTGGTGTGAAAAAAATAAGGATTCATGAGGTTGCACCCATACACTGTTGGTCAGCAGGACTGTCTGAAAACTTTTATATTATGAAACCAACATCAGCCATCCTTCATAGCAACAACACCCTAATGTAAGACACTGCTGTCCTCCCCGAAGTCGTCATAACTTACCAAGTAAAGACAAAATAAAACAATGTGCCAGCTTGGGTGCTGCACAGTGTGCTGTACTTGCATATAGTACTTTTTACAGTACAGTTCAAACTAGGTACAGATTGGTATAGAATTCGGAAGGCTGATATTATTCTTCTTTCTAAAAGTGTAGATAGTTGATATTGCTGATATTCAGAATTTATTACTAAGAAAACTGCAGCCTGCAGCTGGAACCTAGAAATAATTTGGGGGTTAGCAGCACCCTACAACAAGTGGACAACAATCACAAGGCTGTTGTTGCTCAATTTTCACTCACCTTATTTACTGGCTCAAGGCATTGTCACAACAAGCCCAATCCTGGGGGAAAAAAGAAAGAAAAACACAAAACAATATATGGCATGCCAAGTTTGGTGACTCAGAAATGACATTAACTGGAATTCAAGTGTTTTCATCCACTTTCTACAGTACTTTTTAATAAAAAAGTTTGAGGTCTCAATTTGAAGTTGTTAATAACAGCAACAAAAATAGTATCTCCAAAAGGTTTTCATCAAACAGGAAATGGAGCTGAGCGCAAGTTCTTTCAGGATGACTTCCTAAACATAATCACTCCTCACTCCACTGAATGGATCAGCTGTAGAGGTGTTCATTTTAGTCTTAACCAATCAGAAGCGGCCATGAAATTCACGAGCCAATCACTGTACGACTTCCCTGTTTTAAACCTGTCTCTCTTTCTGCTGCTCAGTTGTCATTTCAGGATACGAGCACCACCATCCTCCTCCCCTGCTCCTCCGGTCTTCGGCCCTCACGGTTCCTGGGTCCTCTTCCGGCAGGCCTCTTGTTGTACGTGGCCGGGAAGTGCAATGCAACATTACAAAGAATGAAACACTTTTACATTTTGGAAAACAAAATAACATTTTGGAAAACAAAATAACATTTTAGAAAACAAATTTACATTTTGGAAAACAAAATAACATTTTAGAAAACAAATTTACATTTTCGAAAACAAAATAACATTTTCGAAAACAAATTTACATTTTAGAAAACAAATTTACATTTTGGAAAACAAAATAACATTTTAGAAAACAAATTTACATTTTCGAAAACAAATTAACAAGATGCAAAACACTTTTACCAGTCCCGAAACAAATTTACAAATGACAGATTCTTCACGGAAAGGGAATGTACCACATACCGGAAGTGATGAGGTTTTGACACATGTCGCCTTGACTACGGCAGTTATGGATCGAATGCGTCAATAGAGCCACCATCTTGGAACAGGGGAGGCACTGCCTTATATACTGTCTATGAGCCGTCCTTAATGCATCAGCGCCAATGTAGGCAAAGGTCTAACGGAAATAAAATCACTATAAATCGTCAAAATCTCATGCGATGTTCTAGTTTTTTTAAACAAAAAGACAAAGAGACTAATTAATGTGTTAATACAAAGAATATGTATTATAATCAGTTCACAGATATGAGTACAAACGGAAACTTCACCCTTCTGAACTAAGAGGTTCTGCTTCAAAGTGAAGTTTAAACAGACCAGGCCCACTCCCCACTAATGATTCACTTATTTCTGCATGTATTTATTTATTTAACGAGACTTTAAGTCGTGTTTCGTCGTCCACAGTCCGAAGTCCCGCCAGACTCCCTTTAGGAAACCTGTGATTTAAACTTCAGCAGGCTGTGACAGTCCGCTCCGTTTAGTCCTGGATCTGATTCTCCCGGCTTCCCTTCCCTCCAGCGGGCCCAGCAATACGGCCTGGGTCTCCAGCGCGCGTGGTGTCGGTTTTGGCTCCCAGGAATGGGCAGTGAGCTCCAGGTCCTGCAGCTGCAGACGGACTCAGCTGCCCCCTGCTGTAGCTTCCGAACCGGCGCGGCTGTCGATACGTTCCTGTGTTTCCGTCAGGTCCGCGTCATATAAAAACTCCAAACACCGACCACACGTAAAGTCACCATAAACTTCATTCACGCCATATACTCACTCACAACAACACAAATTGACTGGCGCCATCAACACCTCATCACTTCCGGGTATGTGGTACATTCCCTTTCCGTGAAGAATCTGTCATTTGTAAATTTGTTTCGGGACTGGTAAAAGTGTTTTGCATCTTGTTAATTTGTTTTCTAAAATGTAAATTTGTTTTCGAAAATGTAAATTTGTTTTTCTAAAATGTTATTTTGTTTTCCAAAATGTAAATTTGTTTTCTAAAATGTAAATTTGTTTCGAAAATGTTATTTTGTTTTCCAAAATGTAAATTTGTTTTCTAAAAATGTTATTTTGTTTTCTAAAATGTAAATTTGTTTTCTAAAATGTAAATTTGTTTTCCAAAATGTAAATTTGTTTTCTAAAATGTTATTTTGTTTTCCAAAATGTTAATTTGTTTTCCAAAATGTTATTTTGTTTTCCAAAATGTAAATTTGTTTTCCAAAATGTAAATTTGTTTTCCAAAATGTAAAAGTGTTTCATTCTTTGTAATGTTGCATTGCACTTCCCGGCCACCGTACTCTCGGGCCCCTCACGCCACCATCAGTGCCTAGACTCCATCGGGGATTCATACTTCGGCCCTACCCCTTTTTAAAAGTTTCTCAGAATTTTTAAATGATGGTGGAGTCTAATCTCCAAAGACTGTACTGTACATTTCACGCACATGTACAATAAATCATCACATATCAGAAATGAAGTCTCCTGATTGAAATCTAATTATAAATGAATTTAGGATTGATCCAAAGATAGATACACCAGGTTTAAGACTTTTTACATAGTAGTGTGACTTTTGTGGGCTTTTGGGTTGACTGAAGGCCCATCTCTATGTCTGAGAAGGCCATGTGGTGGCCACATGTGCCCTCTTTGTCCAAGATCAGTTTAAACATACTGATCGGTTCCAACAACTACAATATGCACATAATATGATTTGTGGTATTTTCCCATTTCACAAATAGTACTGTGAAACAACATAATGGAGAGTTCCATGCCGTAACATGTTTGGTCATGTCTGCTGCTATGAAAAAAACAACAACCACAATACAAAATGTGTGTGGTCCAAACTGCTCGTGGCAGTGTTTACATGGTAGTGAAGGACAGCAACACTGTAGCAGAATTGCAAGGATTAAAGAAATAACCAGTACAATCTTTGGGCCACTGCTTAATCCGCTCAGGTAAATACCTGACACTCAATTTCCAGCGAGGCTGTCCAGAGCTGCTATGATGACTGTTGTCAGCACAGGGGGTGAACTCCATCTGCTGAAGGACATGTGAGGGTGATTATGTGGCCATGGCCTCTTCTGTGTCCCTCACCTTCACACCAGCGCCTAATACTGCCAGTGGAATGCTGCAGATTACAGATAGAGGCTGTAAATTGTGCGGGTATCCACTGTGGCAAGAGTGACAAAGGATACAATATGGAAATACTGTGTGTCATGGGGCATAATTCTCCCCTTTTAAAAACAGACTGAATTGTTATTCATAAACAGAAAGAAACAGGCAGCAGTTGCTGCAAATATGGTAATTGTTGTAGAATGTCTTGTGCCTGAATTAGTTTATTTGTAATATTTGGCCCACCATTCATTGTCTGCTGTGGCATAGTTGCCCTTAATTACTTGTCAAAGCCTGTGGCACCGCAAGTGGTTTCTCTCTCTCATTTATTACGCAGCAATCAGAGCTTCACACTGCCACCCTGCTATTTTCAAAGCACAATTCATATGCATTCAGAGATGAAAAAAGAAGGAATCTAAAAGGGTATAAAATATCTTGAGTGGAAGCTTATAGCTTGACATAAAAACACCTCTTACACTGTGCTTCTCCAGAGACTTTTAAATCTTGCATTCAAACAGAAGCATAGCCACAAGCTTGGGGGGAGAGCGCTTTATAAACTCAGGGTGCAGGAGCAATGCAGGCTCGTATTACTCTTCACAGTTGCTGCATTTATCCGCTAATTCCTGATTATTCTACAGTGAGCTGCTAGGTGTGCTCTATTTACAACAGAATGGAAGACAGATCTCATCCCTGGGGGCGCAGCTGCTGAATGCATTTCTTCTTCTTCTTCTTATTTTCTATTTTTTAATTAGAGCTTAAAAGTTTAACAGTAACTGCTCAACCATTTGGGGGCAGTGGTGGTGATTATCATAGGTAAAGTATTTTAATAACAGATCATTTAGCATTTTTAGTTGCAGGATCCCAGTAAAGGGAGTTGTTTAGCACTGGCCCTTTAGGCAGTGTAAAAAGGTGCACATTTAAATGAATTCCCTTTTATAGAAGCAGCTATTTTCACTGTAAAACAATTATTCAAAAGCCTTGAAGTCTCATGTGGCTACACCTAATATAAAATGAATTTGTGCTATTTCTACAAAGCAAAGATACCTAAAAATTTTATATGAATGATCTACATTTCATCATCCATTTGTTCAGTCATCTTTTCTAACATCAGAGGTGTTTTGGCATGGCATTTTTCTCCACTTTGTATTTTAAGTTCAGGCCTATCTTGCAATTTTGACAATAAACTTTGTATCCGCCAGGCTATTTGCAAGGTAATGTACTGTTAATATGATGCTAGTAGCTGGTGTAATCATGCTAAATTTATGTTTTGATCAGCTGCTGAATAAATGAATTGGATTGTTATAATGAGACATGGATTTGTTATGAGTGTTAAAAGACATTGAAATTCAGTCTTACTAATTAAGTTAGAATGCAGAAAAAGTATTCCTTCTCACTTTGAATATCAGAAAATAAAAGTGAAACAGAAGTTTTCTTCAGTTTTGCCTCAAATACATTCTCTAAGGACTATCAGGCCGTATAAAGTTATACACAGAGCAATCCTAGATACAGATGCAGCTGTCACTCAAGTTCCACTTTTTACCTGCAGGAAGTCCTATTTTTCTTCTGAGGAGCTTTATCTCCCACAGCACAAAGCAGCTTGTTCTTAAGCTCTCATTAGAGCAGCATCTGGTTTTTGGACAGATAAGCAGTGAAGAAGAGCGATGGATGGACAAGTGAGTTGGCCAACAGTGATGGAGACAATAAGTTATGGTTTATTGGCAAGGACTAATTCGTCATTCCTCTAATTGAAGATGTAAAAGTAGATCAATAAGCTTCACCAGGCCACCCTGTTCTGGCATGCACTAGACATTAGAGCAAAAAGAGCAAAAGACCAGGCGGCACAAATAGATCTTTTATCAGCAACAGGGCTTAGTGTGTTTACAACACATGCCTTATCTTTCAAACTCCTATCTGTCCTGGTGTAGGAATCCAATTATGTTCCCAATATTAACCCCTGTAGAGAATTAACCCCATACACCACTACTCTTTGAACAAATAAAAGTGGGTGAGGAACCTGCTGCCAGTGTTAAATGAAGAAATAAATAATGGATGCTGGCTTTGCCTCTCTCCCTCTGTGCGCCACTGATCCTACCCACCTGGAGGGCTTCTAAATAAGATCCTAAGCTGGCTGAGCACAACACAGCAGTTCATTGATCCCCACCCTGTGGTAAGGCCTCTTCACTCAGGTGGGCATATGAAGGTTGAGAAGAAAGGGCATAAAAAAGCAGGAGCTAGACACAGAAGAACACATACGTTCAGGCGGTGAAAGGCTGAATGACTCACCTGCCCTCTAGGAAGCGTAGTACAGATCAAAAGACTCTGCAGCTTGGATGTAGTGTACACGCATGTGTGCGTTAGGCTAGTGATGCACTCCAAAGGAAATGTGGCGTGTTCTCAAGAGCAGTGAAATTGCTGTTGAATCTATGCAGTTAATATGGTCTGTTTGTTTTAGTGGATCTATAGCAGATGGATTAGCTTGTGAGTCACAGTGGAAGAAGATTGTGGTGGTAAAACTGGAAACATGCAGCCCACAGAACACATGCACAAGAGACAGTATGTACGCAATCACATGACTTCGCTGGGCAGTTCCGACTGAAAGTATATTGGGACGCGGTAAATAAAGCTGTAGAATTATTTTGACATGTTTGGCTGCTCATAATGAAGTGGAGTTGCAGGTAAGGATCAAATGAAGCATACCCAATCACAGGAACTGTGGAGAGCACCTCATCAGTGAAATGGAAAGGACTCTGGACAAATGACTCAATGAACAATAGAAACAAACAACACCAGAGCAAAATCAGTCACAGAAAAGATCTCGTAATTATGAGATAATTTAAAAACACCTGGAAGGCGGCATATCTAGAAAAATGCTTAACGAAAAAGCTTAACGTGGTTTAATGTATCTCAACAACGATCAATCATCACCAGATTTATTATGTTCATATCTTGTCATGAACACTTAAGTCTTTCAAAAAAACTAAATCTAAATCCAACGATTGTAGAAGTTATCTCACGTTAATGTTTTCTTCATCATTGGCCCTATGGCGAGGAAAAAGCTTAACGTAGTTTAATGTACCTAAACAATGATCAATGATTACCTAATTTCTCTATCATATTGCTCCTCATAACCACTGAAAACTGTCAAAAACTTGAACCCAAAGTCCAATTATTATGGACGTTATCTGACATTAAGCGTTTCTGCTTTATTAGAGCCTATTGTAAGAAAAAAGCTTAACGTGGTTGAATGTACCTAAACAATGATCAATCATCACCAAATTTCTCTCTTATATTACCCCTCATAACCATGGAAAACTGTCAAATAATCTAACCAAAAGTCCAATTATTATGGACGTTATCTGACATAAAGCGTTTCTGCTTCACAGCAGGGCAGCGGAGCGGCTGGGGGTTGACTCTCCACGGTTCTCATTGGCTTTATAAGTCCTAATGTGAAAAAGCTTAACGTGGTTTAATGTACCTAAACAACAATCAATCATCACCAAAATCCTCTCCTATATTGTTCATCAAAACCACTTAAAACTGTCAAAAAATCTAACCCAAAGTCCAAATAGTATGGCCGTTATCTGACACTAAAGCGATGCTGCTCAATTAAGGGTATTGTAAGGAAAGGCTAACTATTGTTAACTAAAATGCTAGTTAACATTAGTAATTAAACTTAAACAGCTAATGTAAGTCAAAACTGCCTGCAAGCTTCTCCTGTACTATACGGTAATTCCTCTACTATGAGACACAAAGTTGCGTGGTTATGACACAATCGTTAGCCTATTTTTACAAAAACATCTGCTACGGAGCCATAACTTGAGGTACAAAGTAATGGATCCTTTTATACATTTCGCATTTCTTTAGAAATAAACAATGGACAAATAAAGTCTTTAAACGCTTCAGATGTAAAGTTATTTGCTCTCAAAGTGACGTCAAAATGAATGGCAGTCAATGGAATGCTAACGGAGGGTGAGTTCTTGTTAGCATCAAAATGGCGCCATAGGAGCTATGGGTTGTTGACAGACGCTTACCCCCTTGCACCCATTACCCCCTTGCTAATGCACCCATTTGTTTTGGTCTGAGCTGCTGGTGCTCTAGTGCGACATCTAGTGGTTCTGAATGCTGTATATAGAATATTTAACTTTAAAGTGTAAGGTCAATATTTTACAGATCTCTCAAAAAGTGTATGTGCTGGAAATATATTCAAAACTTTCCAGGGTAGATTCCACTGCATGTCTCCAGTGGCTTTATGACATGAAATATTCAATCACCACCAGCTCACAGATTCTGCACCCGCTGCTCTACTTCTGAAAGTATGTCCATACAGACTATGACATACAGACCGAAGTATTCCATATATGGAATGTTACAGGCCAATGTATAATGCTTGCACCTTGGCAATTTAGGGAGCATAGACAATCCTTTCAGAGAGCCCTACTTACTTTATTCCTTGTTATATTAAGGTAACATGTGGGCAAACATTTTTGGCGCATACAGTATCTCCGCCAACGGAAATCCCAAAGTTAATATTTTAAAATTAAAATTAATGAAACAGTGCAACACCAAGCAGTTATTAATTTTCTTGTTTATAGTCAGATTCTCCAAAGAAAGGCTTGGACACATGTAACTGCTGTTTTGTCGGAAATTAGATCTGTGGCAGCATTTAAAAATACAGATTTAAAATTGAGTGATGAATTACAGCCCACAAGGAAACGTAAGGAAGTGGCACAGAAGGAAGTCAGTCCACCTCTTCAATTTCAGTTGCTGATGAACAAAATTGCCACTATAACTGGTGAGACTTTTCTTGAGTGGCATCATCCCTGGTGGTGGAAACTTGGTGTCACAGGTCATCTCCACATACCACAGAGGAGGCTGCATCATAAGTATTTTCTTTCCATTATTGTCTCTTGCTCTCAAATCAGTATATTATTCACATTCACAGAACTGAGAAGTTTTTCAGACATTCCGTCACATTTGACAGACTCCACCAGCTCCAAGGTCCGCAGAGTGCGAGCCGAGGGTCTTCAGAAGCTTAGTTGAATTTGTCAAGGCTATTGCTATTGCATCAACCTGGTATTGTTGGCTGGTGTTGTAGCTTGCCGTATCTTACAGACAGAAGTGGCCCTTCAGCAACCATATACTGTAGTGCACCCAACGATGTTTCTTGGGCACACGTGCCCGCTGTTGAAGTTGTATTTCTTTTCCAACACCAGGATGTTCACATGGCAAAGTGTGCTGTTAAATTTCACACATAAGTAAAAACTGATAACTAACTATATATGCATGGAACTAAAAAGTACTATTTATACTGTAGGCCCTAACCTGACCTAAACATAAAATGAAATATACTCAGGAATTTGTCACTTTCATCGAGTCATGTTAGGCTCTGGACACCTCTGGTTTGCTTTATTATATTGTTTATATGTTCAATTTGTAGCTTCTTTTAAATAAAACACTCTGATAACAAAATGTGTTTGTTGAATTAAAAAAAACACTCCTTTGCTAAGTAATTGCTGCCAAAGTAGTTTTTTTGGGGTGGCAGTATCTCAGTCCATAGGGAGATGGGCTGGGAACCGGAGGGATGCTGGTTCAAGTCCCCGTACAGACCAAAGTGCGGAGTGTGGATTGGTAGCTGGAGAGATGACAGTTCACCTCCTGGGCACTGCCAAGGTGCTCTTGAGCAAGGCACTTTACCCCTCCAACCACTCAAGGCGCTGATCCAGCACTGGCAGCCCACTCACTCTGACATCTCTCCATTTGTGCAAGAATAGGTCCTGAGCACGTGTTAGCTTTGTTCGGACACATGTAGCAGGATTGACATGGCAGAAAAGATGATAGTCAGCCTTCAATGTCCTCTTTTGTTACTTCTCCAAGCATACCCCTGAGGGCGAGGCAAGCCCTGACAGAGAAATGCGTTGAGTATTTTTTACGTTTCTTCATTCGGATCCATTTGCGATCCATTCCATTCTGAATAAACAAATAACGCTGTTTACAAAAAAACAGCGTTAAATCGGGCTCGGGCTCATAATTACAGTTAATGTGTCGGGCCGGGCCGGGCTCGGACACAACGTGCACCAGCTCGGGTAGGGTCGGGCTTGATTTTTTGGGCCCAATCTAAGCTTTAGCATGTGTGTATTTCAGACCTGTGTTTAGTGATTTCTACCAAACAGAGTGTAAATTGTAATTTCCCCACTAGGGATCAATAAAAATGATAACATTAAAATTAAATTAAATTTCACCTAAATACAGCATTAGTTACTTTGCTTCAGTCACGCTGAAGCAAAGTATGCACAGAACAGTCATTGTCAGTTTAGTGTGTGAAAGACAAAATGTACCAAGTATAGTTGGCGGGGGCAGATAGACGGACACCTCAGATATGATGAATTTGCATTCACCTGTATGGAGGCAGCCAGTCCTTCTAATGCCAAATCAAATGGTATGGGATAACTGTTGCTAGTCTCACAGGTTGACTGCCCCGCAGGGAAAACTCCCGCTTCTCCAGATGGCAAGTCCACCCCCGACTGTCTGTTTGACAGGAGGATGGTATAACAGTACACCTAACAATAAAAATAAATAAAATGCACAGCTGAAGTTACAGCATTTGATTCACACTTGATTGATGCACTGTTTTGCTAAAAATCTGATAGCTAATTTTGATCTTATAGTTTACAGATATATCTGGGAGCTTTGTACAGGATTTAAGTCACAATTTCTGCAAATATTAGAAATTGCTGAACCCCCGCAGGTCCTTTTATTCCCATGTGAATAGAGCCTATATAATCTATATGTTTCCAGGAGAATGTCTCACCTTTGTTCCCTTGGTATAAAGGTCTGTCAGAAACCTATCATTTTCTCCTTCCTTAATGGACAAAGTGCTGGCCTTTGTCATGCTAGAGGGAGAGTCAATGCCAGGGAGACGGCAATGTTCTGGAGCCAATCAAGCCTACAGCCACAACCGGAGAGAGGCATACATTCATCAAAACACACCCTCACACACATTCACTTACTCACACACACCATTACTTCTGTACCCTCCAAGCAACGATTGGGTTGCATAGACTCGGACTCTAATTTAATGTTATTTCATTTATCACTCTGAATTAGATTTCATGTTGCTGTTTAATAATTTAAGTCCCCTGGAAAGCAATCTTGGTTTTCATCTTGGTATCAAGGAATACTGGAAGATGACCGGAGGTAAAGGCCTCTACAGTGGCCATGATTTACTTTGCAGTTTGGCACAAGCAGTACGTGGAAACAAGATAATTAGTACACCATTTTAATGTTATAGTCCAGGATGACAGAAATGTTGAGTCTCCAGTGTGTGAAACTTGCTGTCCAAGCTCATTTCTCTCTCTGAACACAACCCCAAACTACAAAAAGTCTCTCTCTCGGCAAGTTTCTTCCTACATTTGTAGTCAGTAAGTAAGTAAAGTTTATTTATGCAGCACCTATAACAGACATAGTCACAAAGTGCTTCACAGGCAAAATAACTGAATACAATAAAATGAAGATTAGTCAATGTAAGTTATTTAGATTAAGTGTCAGTTAAATTGTCTCATATTTGTTTATTATCTTTTTATATTTTTATTTTTAGCTGCCTGTATGATCAATTGGACATTGAGCAGGTGGTTGAGGGCCTTGCTCAAGGCCACTACATCAGTGGGCAAACACCACTGACTTTCACTTTCCCTTTTCCTACTGGTTATAAGATTGAACCAGTGACCTTATGTTTGGGCCACCACTGCCCAATTAGTTCAAATTAAGCTGTGGTTATTTGATCGAGATGAAAAGGCATGTGTAAAATACCGTGCACGATGATTTAGCATAACTCATTTAATGTCTATGCCATTTTCTGTTTATTTAGTCCGTTTGACAGATTGATATGTATTAACAGAGTGAATGTCATTACCTCAGCCATTCAACAGATTTATGGTATAATGTAGGCAAATGATTGATGGTCTACTGTGGGCTTTTCATCATAACACATTCATAGATATGCCAAGAATTTGCCCGTTCAAGGACAACTGTTGTCAAAGAATGTACTTTTTGATTTCATGTTTATTTAAGGTTTTTATTTATTTTTCATAGTTCTCATGATGGTGATGTGTTTGAGGGATGCTACTCTGGCAAATTTTGGAATACACTTCCAGTTAAAACAAGGAATACTAGGGTGCCCGGATAGCTCAGTTGGTAGTGCGGGCGCCCATATATAGAGGTTTACCTCCTCCAAGCAGCGGGCCCAGGTTTGACTCCGATCTGCGGTCCTTTGCTGCATGTCATTCCCCCCCCTCTTGCTCTCCCCTTTCATGTCTTCAGCTGTCCTGTCAAATAAAGGCCTAAAAATGCCCAAAAAATTATCTTTAAAATAAAAACAAAGGAATACTAGATTGTGATTACAAGAAAGTAAACACATATCTGCAGTTTTTGAACACAGATGAAGTTGCTTTCATGGTCATTGTCACATCATAATTTGGCTTAGTGTAATTGACCGGCTATCTGAGGTGGGCGGTGGTTTATCTGCATCACAGAGCTCACAAAGGGGAAGTGAAACAGAGGGCAAAGTTCAGTCTGAGGATATGTGACATTGGGAACAGGCTGCATGAGAGGATTAGCGTTTCCTGAGCTAATAGACGTTTCCCCCTATCTATATTGCAACGCATTCTCATGAACGGGTCCATATTATATAGTACAAGAATGTATGCACACCACCAATATATCCTACGAAACTAGGTGACTGCCGGCTGGTTACATAAGGCCGGCTAATAAGGCTGGCTACAAGCTCCCTGACAACGAGCGGCAGTCCCTAGTTGTTTTAAGCCGCTACAGAGCTCCGCGACGCCGGCTCTGCTCCTCCGCATGGTGCTCCGTCGTAACATTGGTAGTTGGTGGTTCAGTTAACCCAATAAAAGGTGACTGTGAGCCGGGTACAGAGCACCGTAAGCTGCCGGTCGTTTCGGAGGAGATTACGATTAAGTTTAGGTCACAAAATGTGAGCGTTATGCGACAATGACTAAGTTTAGGCACCAAAACGACTAGTTAGGTTTAGGAAAAAGGTTATGGTTTGGATTAAAACACTTCCAAGGAACAGGGTTAGGGTTAGGGGGTTAGTCTCCCCATCTTGAAAGCGTTGTTTTATGACCCACTCATCCACCCCAACCTCCTTCGTACGCGGCACACAACGTTCCTATACAGCAGCAGATATTGTGGTACATGCAGCGAAAAAAAACGCTTACAAATTACAGTGCTTTACTTTTCGTAGCTATATGTACGTATGGTTTATAAGAACAGGCCTGATATTGTTATATCCATGTCTTTAATGTTTACCAAATGAACCGTTACAATCGTTCACAACCGATGTGACGCTGACTGACAAGGGAACGAGAAGCGTGCTGGCCCGCAGAGCAGCAGAGGACTCGGTTCCGGAGTCGGGAAGCCAGGTAGGCCCAAATCCGTGCCTCCATTCTGGCGGTGTAGCATTAGCTTCTGTGGTTTTCAAATGCACAAGTAAAAATCAAGCTTTGTTGTAAAACCTAGACAAAAGGTGAGCGAACCAGTCTCAGGGTTGGTTATGCCGTGACAGTCATGCAAAAATGTCCTTGTGTATAATAAATCCCTATCTAACGATGGTGACCCTGTACTCTGTTTCTATTTGTAAAGGTGGAGTAGTGAGTGAAAGGTTGGATGGATGGATGGATGTGATGCTATTTAATATTAAGCACAGGAATCATTCAGTCATGCTATGATAAATGCTTTGGAATAATACATTACAAAATGCAAATAAGGAGAAGATTAGTCCGTGTTTATGGGTGGCATTTAATTTTAATTGATGCATTATTTCCGGAAATTACATTTTTAAACTCTCCTGACTGTCACAGCTGTGCTCGGTGCTGCGTCGAGGGAATAAAGGCTACAGGTCGAAAGCATCCCTCTCTGCAAACCTGCCACCTGTGTACAAAGTATCACTCGTATCACACTTTGGCAAGAAATTGAACCACTGAAAAAGAAAGGCACTAGATTGTATTTGCAAGTTCTGCTGCAAATTATTGATGTAAAGCTTCACAGTGTTGTTTTTTTGTTTTTGCATACCCCTTTCCCTTAGCCGGTCAACTTACTATTTCACCACTTGTGATGTGACAAGTTGTCACTCATCTTAATGAACCTTGAAACTGATCCAAAGGTGTTGAAGAGAACAAACACAATGTCCAATAAAAGCCCTTGTGTAAAGCTTTGCTGTTTTTTTGATTCCTACCCTTTCTTTCCATTGTTGTTGTTGGTGTTACTTGTATGTAGCCACTAACCTTGCATAACTGGATCTATGCTTGATGCAGCCCAGTCTCACTGAAAAGCGTACAAATACCACGGGTTTCTACCTGTGAAATACGTGCAATGTGTACGCGAAAGTGAAATTGTGCGTACAGTAGATACGTGGAGCGCTCCAATTACAGTAATGGAAACCACTGCATTTATAGTATAAAGGGACGTGGGAGGTTGGTTAGGGTGGTGGATGGGTAAAACACAGGGCTTTCACCCAGGAGACTGGGGTTCGCGTCCCGTGTTTGGCGATTTTCAGCATCCCGTGTTTCAGCATCACGTGTTTGGCGATTTTCAGCATGCGTTTTTTTTTTTGTTGTTAGGCCGTTTATTAGCGTGTTTATGTGGCGCGTTTTTGCAACTTTGTAGTGTTTTTTTGTTAAGCCTTCCCCAATGTTTCTTCCCTAAACCCAATCGTTTATTAGTGTGTTTTTGTGACTTTCTTGTGTTACTAAAGCCTTTCCCTGCATTATTTTTCTAAACCCAACCATATCTATGTTTTTGTGTGTGATGCTGTTCTCGCGATAACACACAACGTGGTGACGCGAGCTGCATGCGTATAAAAACGCACCGGTCCCCATTACTTCAATTGGAGCGCTCCGCGTATGTAATGCACGTAGAATTTCACTTTCGCGTACACAATGCACGTATTTCACAGGTAGAAACCCGTGTTATTTGTACGCTTTCGAGTGAGACCGGGTTGCTTGATGTGTTTCAGAAATATCATACAGTTGTCCTTTCCTTGTCCATCTGACATCACAAATGTGCTTCCATTTTACCCTCTGAAAGCTACTTCTCCTGTGTCATCTTTTTCTATACCACTTACATACTTTGTGTTAGTGCTCCATCTGAAACCCCTAGGAAAAAGTAACTGACTTAAGTATTTCAACTATATAATAATCAACCGCCCCATATTGAAGCACTTCAACACCAGGCACTGAGCAAGAGGGCACATGAGGGGTGTTAGTGTGTTTTTGTAGTGGTCATGGCACTTTTTTTCCCATTCAAACCACTTCACACCCATCCCTATTGACACTTTATGACTGGCTGAAGCCAAGGTGCCCTAAAGTAGTGTTGTTTTTGGCGGCCTGTTTTAATTTTAGTTTTAAGGTGCTGACACACCAAGGAGATTATCGGCCGTTAGACAGTCTGGCGAGGTCAGTGACTCGAGTCTGTTCGGTGTGTCCCGTGCCGTCGTCAGTCTGGGGGGCAGTCGGCGTTCATTTTGGCCGACCTGACATGTTCAGTCGCTGGCAGGGCAGTCGGGACTCACCCGGAAATGACGAGCGGGATGAGCGTGACTAGAGTCTCTCAAAATCTGACGAAAATCTTTTAAACTGACCTTTGTCGAGCTGAAATGAAGACAGATTCAGCAACTGCACGGCCTATTTCTCGCTTAAAATGTTTTCAGAAACACGTTTCAGTGAACTATTTTAGTACAATATGAGATCGTATTCTGAATGGCCGCCATGACAGTCTGGCTTTGAATTTCCAGAGAAAACAAATCCATGTAACGCGTTCGTCCAATCAGCTGCCGGTTTTCATTTCTTGGGGAACAATACAGAGTAGCGCCGCCTGCTGTTATTGAGATGTATTACGTCTCGTCTTTTTGGTGTGTTCTGTGGCACTTTTTGGACCAACACTTTTTGGAGACCGATCATTTCGACTGGCTTTTCTGTCAACGGTCGGCCATCGGCTATATGTGTAAGCAGCTTAATTCTAGTTAAGCTGTGTCTTTGTGTCAAGCTGTCATTTTAGTTTTTATTGGTTTTAGTCACAATTATACTCTTTTTAGTCTAGTCAAGTTTCAGTCGACTAAAAGTCTGAGCATTTTTGTCTTTTTAGTCAGAATTACTAGACTATTTTAGTCTAGTTTTAGTCGACGAAAACTGATGACATTTTAGTCTAGTTTTAGTCAACGAAAATGTATGACATTTAGTCTAGTTTTAGTCAATGAAAATTGTATTTTAGTCTCTTTTTAGTAATGCAATTCTATTTAATCCAGTCAATATAATATAAGTACCTACAGTGCCTTGCGAAAGTATTCGGCCCCCTTGAACGTTTCGACCTTTTGCCACATTTCAGGCCTCAAACATAAAGATATAAAACTGTAATTTTTTGTGAAGAATCAACAACAAGTGGGTCCCAATTATGAAGTGGAACGAAATTCATTGGCTATTTCAAACTTTTTTAACAAATAAAAAACTGAAAAAGTGGGCGTGCAAAATTATTCAGCCCCTTTACTTTCAGTGCAGCAAACTCTCTCCAGAAGTTCAGTGAGGATCTCCGAATGATCCAATGTTGACCTAAATGACTAATGATGATAAATAGAATCCAGCTGTGTGTAATCAAGTCTCCGTATAAATGCACCTGCTCTGTGATAGTCTCAGAGGTCCGTGTAAAGCGCAGAGAGCATCATGAAGAACAAGGAACACACCAGGCAGGTCCGAGATACTGTTGTGGAGAAGTTTAAAGCCGGATTTGGATACAAAAAGATTTCCCAAGCTTTAAACATCCCAAGGAGCACTGTGCAAGCGATAATATTGAAATGGAAGGAGTATCAGACCACTACAAATCTACGAAGACCCGGCCGTCCCTCTAAACTTTCAGCTCATACAATGAGAAGACTGATCAGAGATGCAGCCAAGAGGCCCATGATCACTCTGGATGAACTGCAGAGATCTACAGCGGGGGTGGGAGACTCTGTCCATAGGACAACAATCAGTCGTATACTGCACAAATCTGGCCTTTATGGAAGAGTGGCAAGAAGAAAGCCATTTCTTAAAGATATCCATAAAAAGTGTCGGTTTAAAGTTTGCCAAAAGCCACCTGGGAGACACACCAAACATGTGGAAGAAGGTGCTGTGGTCAGATGAAACCAAAATCGAACTTTTGGCAACAATGCAAAACGTTATGTTTGGCGTAAAGCCAACACAGCTCATCACCCTGAACACACCATCCCCACTGTCAAACATGGTGGTGGCAGCATCATGGTTTGGGCCTGCTTTTCTTCAGCAGGGACAGGGAAGATGGTTAAAATTGATGGGAAGATGGATGGAGCCAAATACAGGACCATTCTGGAAGAAAACCTGATGGAGTCTGCAAAAGACCTGAGACTGGGACGGAGAATTGTCTTCCAACAAGACAATGATCCAAAACATAAAGCAAAATCTACAATGGAATGGTTCACAAATAAACATATCCAGGTGTTAGAATGGCCAAGTCAAAGTCCAGACCTGAATCCAATCGAGAATCTGTGGAAAGAACTGAAAACTGCTGTTCACAAACGCTCTCCATCCAACCTCACTGAGCTCGAGCTGTTTTGCAAGGAGGAATGGGCAAAAATGTCAGTCTCCGATGTGCAAAACTGATAGAGACATACCCCAAGCGACTTACAGCTGTAATCGCGCAAAAGGTGGGCTACAAAGTATTAACTTAAGGGGGCTGAATAATTTTGCACGCCCAATATTTCAGTTTTTTATTTGTTTAAAAGGTTTGAAATATCCAATAAATTTCGTTCCACTTCATGATTGTGTCCCACTTGTTGTTGATTCTTCACAAAAATTACAGTTTAATATCTTTATGTTGGAGGCCTGAAATGTGGCAAAAGGTCGAAAAGTTCAAGGGGGCCGAATACTTTCGCAAGGCACTGTAGTAGTATAGACAAAACCAAAATGTTGACCAACAAGGGATGCTTAGTACACATGGACTCAGTCAGGTAGGAACTAAGAACCTACACACTCTCTCACACAAATACACACAAATACACACAAATACACACACACACACACACACACGTCAGTCTCAGTGGCTAACGTCTAAAGCAAACATTAAAATGAGACACATTTCCCACAGCCTCATGAGTTGGCATGAGCAGGGCCGGTTCTAGCCTTTTGGTTGCCCTAGGCGAGATTGAGTTTTGTGCCCCCCCCCCGTTGCCATAGCGAGCTTTGCCATGTTAATTGATATTACATTACTTAACATTACTGAAGAAACATATTAACTTAACTGCTTTACTTTGTATAGCAGTTTTTTCACCCACTTATCATTCTACTATTCTACATTGCTGTTAAACAATAAATGATGCATGGACAACAAACACCAGAATAGTTTCATATCTTTTTCTTTTTTATTATTTTAAATAATGTGTTACACACTCAAAGTTTGGTTCAAAGCATGGATGAACTCCATGAAGTGTAAAGGTGCTCATAGGAGAAATCTAAATCTTAAAAAGTTAAAAAACAAAAAAAGGTCTACCTCCATACATAAATTAAAGATATTTAAAGGATTTTAACATGAAATGAACAATATTAACTGTGGAAATAAAAGTGCTTTTAGGGACACTGAAAAAGTATATATAAAAATAAAAGAATATTTAACAAATTGTGATTCAAAGAATGGATGAACTCCAGAAACTATACAAACAAAAATGCTCTTGCTCTTATAGTCACTCCAACACTTCAACAAGCAAATTATGACTTAAATAATACACTCTAATAAATTGCACATACAGAAAGAGAATAAGAAGAATGGCCAATGATATTTAACAAATTATGACTCAAACAATGGATGAACAAACAAAAATGCTCTTATAGTCACACTTCAACAAGTAAATTATGACTTGAAGGATCAACTGTGATAAATTGTTCATACACAAAATGCTACAAATAATGTTCAAGGATATTTACCAAATTGGATTAACTCCATAAACTGTGCAAAAACACTCTTAAGCACCTGCAAGGACACCTTAGCAAATTATGACCCATAAACTGTATTAACTATACCCTTTACAAACAAAAGTGCTATTATGGATAGTGTACGCATTACCCACAAAATTAAAAGATTGAAGTTCTTGTAGTTCTATCCCTATCTCAAATAATAAAAGATGAACAGTTGTTTCTGGCATTTCTATTCACCTTCATATTGACGCAGCATTAAAATTTGACTCGTCTGGACTTCCTAATGGCAAATTCATTGATGGTATCATCAAATGATATTTTGCTTGAGACCTCTTGGTTGATGCTCATCAGTGCAAGCCCATTGAGGCGTTCCTGACTCATCGTTGACCTCAGGTAGGTCTTAAGTAATTTTAATTTAGAGAAGCTTCTTTCAGCAGAAGCTACTGTCACAGGTAGTGTGACAGCAATTCTTAGGGCCACCCACATGTTTGGAAAAACTTCTTCAAGTTTCTTCTCCTTCAAGTTACTCAGAATTTCCATTGTCGTCATGCCAGCTTTTGGCAACACTGGGAAATTTTTCAACTCAAGTGCCAGTTCCCTTCCGTCAACATCTTTATGGTCACCGTGGCTCAGAGTGTTTCTGAGGGTTTCGCACTCCTTTGCGAGTTCTTCCTCTGGCAAATTAGGAAAGTTCACCAACACTCCAAACTTGTCCTCAACATCACCCAAGAGCTTGAAGCGTTCTTGCAGTGATGTAACTGACACATCAACAATGGCATTGAAAAAGGAAATTTCCAATTTCTTTAGCGCATCTCCCTCTGGCTCATCAGGGGATTCATAAGAGAACTGTCTTTTGGTTTTTCTCAGCCTCTTCTGCTTTAGGACAGTATCCACATTCATCTCCTCACACATATCTCTTGCAGATACCTGAGCAGAAGCAAACCCAGTGCTTCTGTAGCTGACCAGAGAGGCTTCAGTTGTCCTCAGGAGATTCAGAGCCGCATCCAGTTGCATAGACATTGACTGCAATGCTTTGCTGACATGATGAATTTTGGCCAGCATGTCGTACCACACAACACTACAAATGGAGAAGTGGTATGACCCAACCTCTTCAGCCAAAGACTGTGCCTCAGTTTTAATCATAGAATCAGTGGCTTTCTCCCTGACCTCAAGAAGGGCTTCCCTCACCTCTGCTGTCTGGAATCTCACAGCCTGTACACTGTTAATGCGACTTTCCCATCTTGTATCCGACCAGGATTTCACAGTTTTGACGTGGTGCTTTAGGATGGTCCACCTTTGTGTGGAGGTAGAGAATAGTGTAAAGATGCTCTGTAGGTAGCCAAAATAGTTAATTGCATCTGTGGAGCTTTTTGCTGCATCCGCAACAACAACATTTAATGTATGTGCTCCACATGGGACAAATAAAGCCCTGGGATTTTGTTTCAAAAGTCTGGCTTGAACGCCTTTTGACTTTCCCTTCATGTTGGCGCCGTTGTCGTAAGACTGTCCCCGGCAGTCTTCAAAGGGAAGGTTAAACTCTTCCAGTCTTCTCAGAATAAGGTTGGAGAGGCTTTCTCCCGTGGATGATTCCACCTCAAGGAACCCCATGAAATGTTCTTTTACTGTAGGGGTGTCTGTGTCATCTGCTGCAACCATTCTAACTATAACTGATAACTGTTCTATGTGGCTGAGGTCTGGGGTGCAATCCAAAATAATTGAGTAGTATTTGGCTTGCTTTATCTCCTTTAACATACAGTGTAAAATGTTTTCACCAATGCAATCAATTAGTTCATTTTGAGTATCCTTTGATAAGTATGTTGTATGGCTGGCTCCTCTCTCCACAGAGTATTTTCTTTCCTTGAATATACAAGCCAGGTTCTCTTGATTTTCTCCCCATTTACTAATTTCCTATAGAAGTGGTTGTGGTGGCAGCTTCTCCGATCATCTCTTTTTGGAAATGTAAAGTCTGGACTGGTCTGGAATGGTCCTTTGCTAACTAACTCTGTCCTTACAGCATCACAGAGGGCTGGCCAGTCAGCAGGATCTGTAGGTGCTCCCTGGATATCAGGAATTGCGGAGGGTGAGGTGTCTGCAGGCGGCAGTGTAGTGGCAGAGCATGTTGTGTTTGTTGTTCCTTCACCTAAAGGCAAATGCATACATGCAAAATTGATGTTAATGCTTTAATAGGGGTACACAATGTCAAGCAAAAATGCAATAACAAATGTACTCTTCATTTTATCCATATCCATCAAATGTTCTTATTTTGTTTGTGCTGTTTATATATATAATAATCTTATAAGTATAATACAACAGACAGTACATATATAAAAAATGTACATCATTACTATGCTGTGCTAAAGCTATACATTACTATAGCAAAGCATATAGAGTATAATAGACCAGCAGTGTTTGAGATAAATTAATGAAGAATGTCAACTTGGTTTTACTGGGAAACAAGTAACAGAAGTTTTAAATTGTGGTTGAATAAATAGTATTCAAGGGTCTTACTTGTTTCAGGCTGCGTGTCCCTGGTGTCAGTCGTCTGTGTTTCACTGGTGCCCTGAGTGCTTGATGTGGTCCTGGATGTCCCTTCACCTTCATCTGTATTCAAGCATATTGTATAGCCAGACAAGCAGTGTTTAATATAATAAGTGAAATGATCATGAATGAGGTTGAACTTCTTTAAGAAAACAAGCTAATGCATTGTAATACGTGCTAACCTGTTTCTATTGTAGAGCTGCAAAGATTAATCAATTAGTTGTCAAATTTGAAATTAATCGCCAGCTATTTTGATAATCGATTAGTCGGTTTGGGTAATTTTTAAGACAATAAGTAAACATTCTTTAATTCCAGCTTGTTAAATGTTAGTATGTTCTAGTTTCTTCTCTCCTCTGGGACAGTAAACTGAATATCTTTGGGTTGAGGACAAAAGACATTTGAGGACGTCATCTTGGACTTTTTGGGAAACACTGATCCACATTTTTCACCATTTTCTGACATTTTATAGATCAAACAACTAATCGATTAATCCAGAAAATAATCAACAGATTAATTGACAATGAAAATAATCGTTAGTTGCAGCTCTATTCTATTGTACTTTAAGTATGGATCTGGCAAAAGATGATTACTAATAATTAACTCAACTCAATGCAAGTTGTGTTTTGCAGTAAACTGGGTCATTAATTGTTTTGGGATCCTTCAAGAGGGGTGTCAAGACTTATCTGTTGGTCTTAATAATTCATTCATTCTTAGAGTTATGATTTGTATATTTATGGTATTTTTATTAGTTTTTATTATTGATATTGTATTGTCATTATTGATATTATTACTATTTTGCTTAATATTGGCTTAGCAACTTTAAAAACAGTTTACTGTTAATTTTTAACTATTTTTAACTATTGTAAGATTCATATTTTGTCACTTTGGACAGAAGTGTCTGCTAAATAATATAACCATAACTATAACCCTTCCCAAAAGCTACAATAAAGCTGAAAGTAGTACAGTATATACCCTGGAAAAGAGCACCAATACAAGAGAAGCTAATTAAGCCATTCAAGGAACACTGATGCTTATATCAACACTGATTTTATAGATCGCAGGGCTCGACATTAAGGCTTGTCCGCTTGTCCGGGACAAGTGGATTTTTTGTAGGGCAAGTGGAAGAGAAATTTACTTGTCCCACTGGACATGTTAAAACTCAAACAAACTAAAATGCCATGTTAGTTCACATCATGTGCCACTCATTACGTCTATGTTACAGATTTGAAACGATAATTTCTTTCCCCCGCAATACCGGTCAGCGGACCGCTAACGTTAGACCCAGCCCGTTTTCAGCTCGTTCTCTGGAAGCAATGCAGCATGAAAGCACGGTGAACCTGCCGGTTGTTAGTTAGCTAACGTTGGCTTAACTCCGCCTTAACGTTACCTCCTCGCCACATCGTTGACAGAAAAGGAGAGACCCGGTGCTAACAGCGGCACCGTGCCTTATACGACCGTTATCTACCGGACCGAATTGCAACGCGGTGCCACTGAAATGCCTGCGCTTCTCTGGGATGCTCAAAAAACGGACGTTAGAGGCAACCTAAACATCGCCGCATGTTACGCTAGTTAACACTACACTCAACAACAGCATAGTAACGTTAGCCTATCGTTAGCTAGCAGCTGGAGTAAACAGTTAAAATTCTGACAGCTAAACGGTGTAAAAGTGTGTCTGTCTGTATTTCACTGGAGAGGAACATATGACAGTGTGCCGCTGCTGTTGTCGGAAAAACACAGATGTTGCGTTCACTTGAAATTCGCCCCGCCAGCGTTGTGCTGCATTCAAAGTTGTTGTAAAATACCCTTTTCCTATCCAGTGGTTGTTATTGTTGTTACATTTTTAATAAATCATTTAATTTTGCCTTAGCAATTAACAAGCCGTTCTATAATGTCAGTTTTTTTGCTCCTTTTTGAAAAAAATAATAATAATATATGCAGATTAAATATCAGGTAATAATCAACTGTAAAGTAGCTACACCTTTTTAAAAGGATCCTTTTGGTAAATCAGCCTCTGCCGGGTAGAAATTTGTGAAATTGTATAAAAAAAGTTAACACCAACATTTAGTGGCAAAATCCATTGTAGGTCTACAAAATTATTTTAGATATAGTAGAAGTTCAAGTCACCACTACCTCTGGTCAAAATATTGACTTAGTATCTCAGAATATAAACTAAGAATCTCAAAGTAATGAGAAACTGTCAAATATTGACTTAAAATCTCAATATATTGGCTTAGTATCTCAATATATTAATTTATCTCAAAATATTGACTTAGTATCTCAATATTGACTTAATATCTCACTATATTGTTCAGTATCTCAATATATTGATTTATCTCAAAATATTGACTTAGTATCTAAATATATTGACTTATCTCAAAATATTGACTTAGTATCTCAATATATTGACTTAGTAACTCAGAATATTGACAAAGAATCTCAAACCAATAAGAACATTTAAAATATTGACTTACAATCTCAATATATTGACTCAATATCTCAAAGTATCGACTTAGTATCTCAATATATTGACTAAGTAACTTAGAATATTGACTAGGAATCTGAAAGTAATGACAAACTTTAAAATACTGACTCAGAATCTCAATATATTAACTTCTGCACACCGGCGTGCAACATATTACTTTGTATTATGGAGTCTGGAGATCCTTTTTTCTTGTTGAAGGGGAAATCTATTGTTGGGGCACGTTTGTTTCTACTGTTTCAACAGAATTGTATTAATGTTGATAGTGTTTGGATGCTTTCAACGGTTTGTTCAAATTCTGCATTAGCAAAACACAATTTTTTACAGCCAAACTGCTTGTTATCATTATGACGTGGCACGCGTGCACACACACACACACTTCATGAAAGTCCGTGTTAATTTGTCTACTCCTTACCACATCGTCATCTACTCTCTCTTCCATCTTTTCCTCACTCGCTCCCATGGCCCTGTCATGGTCACTCGGCTTCTTCCCTGTCATGATCTGTTTCTGCTTCTCTGTATAGCCAGCCTCCTCCTCCTCCTCCTCCTCCTCCTCCTCCTCCTCCTCCTCCTCCTCCTCCTCCTCCTCCTCCTCCTCCTCCTCCTCCTCCTCCTCCTCCTCCTCCTCCTCCTCCTCCCCCTCTACTTCAGGTAATGCTGATGTTGAAGAAGCTACTACAGCCCCAAACATGTCCCGACGGTTTTGCGACGGATGGAGATTCTTAATCTTTTTCTCCTGTAATTTCTCTGCACCTCCCTTGCACTTTGGTGGTCGTTTGTCCATTTTAACGTAAATGCTAAACTTCCAGCATAACTACAGCTCGTGTCTCAGGGCCGGGAGGCGTGGCCATAGTGGGATTCGTAAATTTGCGGCCCGGAATGGGGAAGGGGGATCCTGGATTTGATTGGGTCAGGCCAGTGCCAATAAAGAAAATTAACCAATGGGCCGCAGTGAGTTCTTTATGGGCCGGCCCGGCCAAAAAATAAAAAAAGGCCTATTTATATCGGCGGTTCGGCCCAAAAGCCCGTCGGCCCACCGGGAAAATGCCCGGTATGCCAGATGGCCAGTCCAGCCCTGGTTCCTGGCCTGTCTGTCACTGGTCCCTGGAGCACTACTACTGGATGTCCCTTCTCCTGCAGCTGTATTTAAACACAGTTTATCCATGCTGTTTGTTACATAATTGCATTTGGTCAGTTCTATCATCCTACCACATAGTTGCATTGTACAAATACATTTTATCTGACCATGTAACTTGTAGTAGATAAATTACAATTACTGTTATTACTATTAGGCTGCTACAAGGCTAAATAATACTGATTACAATTAGTAGTATTAATGTGATGTGATAAAAGTAATAATTGCTAACAATAATAACAATAACAAAAAAAAACAATAGTACTAGCTAGTTGTATTTACCAAGTTCAGAGAGAGGTGAAAATGAAGGGTTAGGCATCCTTTCTCCAGCAGGTGCCGGCTTCTGCAAATATTGCCTGAGTGCATCTGGCCAATTAAAATAAATAAATAAATTAAATTAAAAAACACACATTTTAGTATATTCCTGGAGGGCAACTGTACAGAAGGGTGAACACCACCACTATCACCAAAATGTTTACTGTGTGTGTATGCACCTGCTATGAACTCACTAAACAGAACTTATGCCATTTATAATGAATGTAAAGAGCAACTGTACTTTTCATATCTAGCATATGTTATCCAGATACCGGTGGTCTTTGACATTTACGTCCATGTAGCTAGATTATCAGTGAAGTTACATTTGCTAGTAATTCGAAGCAAACTAGCAAAGTAGCTTGATAGCTAGCTTAGTACTTGCTAGCTAGCGATAGCTTAGTGACAGCAATGAAACGTCAAATATTAGGTGATGCACAATACTAAATTTATTTCGTTTGACACTTTAATGGCTGAGATGAGAAGACTTACCTCTATACTTGGCTTTCTTTTCTTCGTCTTCCTTTTTCCGTTTTCGTCCCTGTGCACCAGAGGGTTTAGACCGCTTCATTTTTCACCTCTCCGATCAACGCGCCAGCAGCGGGCACTTGCCCGTACGTACGCCCCCGGTTTGTAAACGATCGACAGTAATCATCCCTGCTTCAACCTAATAATCAGGTTGACAAGTAAACGTGTGGCTGAGGGGGCGCCCTAGGATGATCATGTTTAATAAACATGTTTTATTTCGCGTTATTCTAATTCTATGATTAATGGGAAGTAGGCCTAAGGGCGACACTAGAGGGCACCCCCAACACATTTGTCGCCCCAGGCAATCGCCTAGTTCGCCTATAGCAAGCGCCGGCCCTGGGCATGAGCTTTAAAATAGAAAGTAACGTTACGTTAATGTCTTGACTTATCTCAATTTCATTATGGAATGTCTTGAGATGTCTCTTAAGGTTCGTGGTGTTTTTTCCTGTGATTTTGTGGCCGCATTTCTCCCCACATTCCGTTTTCTTTTCCACTTCTATGTAATGAAAGTTTTTCCAAATACCATTTTTTCTTTTTCTCCCAAAGACGAACTCCGGCTGGCTGGCCACGGTCCGTTTCTCTGGGTCAGACTTAATTTTGTTTGTTTTCGTTTACGCTCGTCTCATTCTCTAACTCACCGCTGTATCTTCTAAAAGAAATAATGTCACAACATGGCTTGAGGAAGTAACATTGCCTGCATCTGCGCAGTGGGAGCTGAGTGCGACCTGATGCAGCCCCTGAAGTGAGACACAGGGAAAAGAAATACAGCAAAATTATAATAATAATAATAATAATAATAATAATAATAATGCTACTAAACGAGACAAAATAACGTAATAACATTTCGTCTCGTCTCGTTTTGGTCAATGACAATGAAGAGACATTTGAGCATAGTTTTTATTTTATAAACCACATTTAGTCTTGTTTTTATTCGTCAACAATATTGCATTATACATTTTATTATAGATATTGTCACATGACCAACATTTACGTTGCGTCTCGTCTCGTTTTCGTCACGTGATAAAGGTTCGTTGATGACGATATTTAGTCATAATTTTTGTTGACGAAAGCAACACTACCCTAAAGTCATCCCAGTATATCCAATAATTCCAGAAAAAACTAAGCCAAAATGACCTTTCCAACTGGCCATACCAAAAAAATATGGTAAAAAAGCCAACTTCAACAAAATTTTAGTCAAAGTGCAGATCATCTAGAGAGTCTCTGTACAAAGTCAGTAAAAAAAACAACAACCAAGTTTTTTTTATAATGTACTAGTAATAGTTGCATTTTACCACATTGGGATTTCTTCCCACACATTTACAAGTACAGTATGGTAGTTTAGGATCATTCCTCTCCCGGCAACCAGATTAAAAGGGACCCGAAACTGATATAGCTACATGCTAACCTTTTGCGGCCGAGGAATTTGAAATGTACACCGGTTTGAAGTACCCAATCATGGAAATAAAAGATTTTCAACAAGACTACATTGGAAAAAAAAATATATTGTTGATGTCATGTTCACTATTGCAAGTTTTTTGACCTTAGTTCTAATCATCTGACTTTCTTTGACATCTTAAGTCTAGGATTTTAATACAGAAATGCCTTTGAATATATTAAAACATATGCAGAGCTGTTGTGTTATGAAATGAACCTAGAGCTGAGTAACCTTTCTTTTACTTTTTTTGACATTTCTGCTTTATTAGGGGGCATGACATGTAGAGTCCAGAACAGCAAGGGTCAGAAGAGGAAGTTAGTGTCACAGTGCAAAAGTTGTGAGTTGAATTCAAACACAAGTGTTTTCAAACACATTTCTTTTTTGTGTGTGGGATAACCTCAAGTACACAATATGTGCTTGGTGGTCTTCAAGAGATCAAATACAGATAAAATGCGTATCACGGGCATATCAAAAAGCTCTCCTGGGATCATTTGCTGTCATCAGCAACAAAGGCAAAATGAACTCTGGAATGCTGCTGTGAAACAGCATCCGTCCCACGGTGTGCAGTATAGAGCCACTGCTGCTCATAAAATTGTCTGTGTGCCCTCGTAGATGACTGGTTTTATCAGGATAAGGCTTGATACAGAGATAAAGTGCCCCTCCTTATCGGCCATGACAGTTCTCGCTTGTTTTATCACGCACAAAGTGTAGGCGCACGCTGCGCTGTTCACAGGACTCCCCGCTGGCATCAATAGCAGCAGGATTTTCGAGCGGGATTTCACTGGTCTTAGACTTGTGAGCAGTGATCCCTGATGCAAAGCTGTCTTATCTGACAAGTATGTGAGAGTTTGTATGTGGGTGTATTTTTTTGCGTTAGTGAGAGTGTGCGTGTGCTTCTGCGTATGCATTTGTGTGTATAGGGCGTGTATGTTCATCACTCTGGATAACTACACAGACACTAGTTATCTAAAATCAAAAGAACGAGGGCATTAGAGTTCCCTCCCTCTGTCACCCCCTCCCCTAAATCCATCCATCCTTCCAGCCATCCATTTATCCACCCCCAAGCACTCCATCACACCCCTCCATTTCCCCTTATCCTTCATCCACAGTACAGAGCTCAGACTCCTGGGGAGATTACGTCTGCCTGTCAGCCTTTCGGTTCTGATAGGTTGGTGCAGAGTATATATTTTTTTGTATCCCCCTTGCACACGTGAAAGCTGACATGATTGGCACTCATCTCAAGTTGTGATTGTTGTGCTGTGAGCAGATTTGTGGGGGAGTCACTTCTTACATTTTGATACAGAGGTAAAGCTCTGCTCACGGCCAAAACGACGAAGCTGCGGCAAACAGTCAACACGACTTTATCGGTAAATGCAGGCATTCTCTTGTCTCCAAAACGTCTCCTCCTGGAAGATGTCTTGTATTGCTGAGTCATAATGGGAAACGGTTCTGTGCTTTCCTCATCTGAACTCAAAGAAAATCACACTAAAGACTCTGTTCCTCTAGGAATGCAAAGAAAACAGAACATCTATTTTAATTTAATTGATTTGGTTCTTACTTGACTTAATTTGGGCAGGGACATTCATGTAAGGAGTGGCCAAGGCAAGATTTGAACAGAGGCCAAAGGTGGGCATGACTAATTGCACAAGTTAAAATTTGAACCATTACTGCATACACTTTACAATCAAGGGACTTCTCTTTCTTCATTACTGCGGAGACTTCAGAGCTATCCCATTACGTGTTTCTGATGGCCAATTTCCATTTGAATTTTTACCCAAACATAATGACTTCATTATTGCTGTCTAATGTACAAAGTTGATACAATTCTAATTCCATAAACTCCCTGCAAAGTTCAATTCAAGAACATTTCCGAGCTGTGCTGTTTACTGCTCATTTGTGATTAACATTACACTCTTGAAACTTCTGCAAACTTAGAAAAGTCGTAACAACAGCCCATTTGAGTGTTAAGGAGCTAGTTGTCAGGAAAAATTCAATTGATGAACCAAGTTTGTTTTTCCCCTATTACAGTACTTACTAAAACTAATTCTTACTTGTTCGACCCCCCCCCCGTCAGGTTTATGTACCGTACATTTTTCTCTGGTTCTATGGTCAGTAGGCTGAAAGATGAATGAAATCTCCCAAATATATTATTATATGAAAGCATACAACAGTTTGTAGCAACCCTTGAACACAATGTGTATTCATTAAACCTGGAACTTTCTTGACACCTGCCTGCTAAAGTTCAACTTTTAGACTTGTCTCTCTTTGTTGCACCCACTATTCCGACATATCTCTTCTGACTGACTACATAGCTTCCTTGTTATGTAGAAAGCAATCAAAGAGGTTACTTTGTTCCAGAATGGTGCCACTCACTTTTTAGTCATTTGCTGTATCTAAAGCTTGGCATATCAGCTGTCACAACTGTCATTTTCTGTCGCTCTCACATTAAACAACCTTCTCTCCTGTGGGTTCTTCTTCAGCCAAAGTAGTGGTGGGCACACTAAATGATGTAGCATAGATGAGGAGTCATCGCACACTAAAATATTTTCTGTTTGCATTCACTCATGAGGGATATTGCAGCACAAATGTGAATCATACTTTGGTTTTTTTACCCTTGTTGTGCCAAAGAAGAACTTGAGAGGGAGGAGCAGCTTGCAGCACTTGTTTGTGCAGCAACACACAACATTGATGTTGGAGAAAAGAAACTTTTAAGAGATCCACTGCAGTACAATTAGAACCAAATAATGATAGCAAGGAATTGATACTGATTAGAACTGAGTGTTGACTATTGTTCATCATTCTCAAAACATATCTTCAGTATATGTTTCACACTACAAGGGTAGAACACATTTGTCCTGACAAAATCAGCAATGTTCATAAACCTCCAGATGTCAATTGCAATTACAGGGAAAACATTGTCCGTTTTTTAAATCGCCTACTACATACTACAGACGGATGGTCCAAGGCATACTGGAGATTTTCTCCGAATCAGTACAACATCCGGGTATTTTTGGCATACTGCAGATTTAGCTTTTGTTTGCATACGACATGTTACATTTTCACCAGATCAGTACGCACTGCTAGTATAGTATGCGGTTCCAAAAACGGCCATTGATTTTAAAACCTTATTTTGGACGGCTAAATGTATTGCACTGGATTAAATCCAGCACACAGCAATCTATCTCAACAATGCTCTTAAAGGGTCAGTTCACGGCAATTACAAGAAAACTATTTTACAACTAAATCGGTGTGGTGTATTGCCATGAATTTTGTTTGTGCTGCTCAAAACACGATAAAACTACATTTGCAGAAATGTTTCCATTCAGTAACAATGTCTGGTTAATCTAAACAATCCACAGACCTTACTTCCAATGCATTTTCACAGGGACCATTTCTAAAGTAGATCCAAACCTTCTAGCTACAACTAGGGACAATGTATGTAATTTGAGCGTACTGACCCTTGAAGTCAGCCCCGATAATTGCACAGCATCAGTAATGAAGAAAGACCAGGAAACTGTTTAAGTCTTATCCAGCAGCAAAACTTTTACTTTCCAGATCCTTAATGGGCCATGCCTCTGATCCACATCTCCTAATTGGTGCTTATGTGCTATTGGGCAATACTTCCTCATTGATCATCATAAGATGTTTTAAAATAATGACATTGTTCAAAACATGTCAGTAGTGTACCAAGTCCACTGGCTCATTATATTATAGTGCTGGTGTTGAAAACAGCTCAATTTTTCCAGTATGAATAAAACCATTTAGGCTTAGGGAACATGGAATAATAATATAGTTGCCAACAGTACTGCTAGAGGACCACGAAGAACTCTGTGCGCTATACATCTTGCTTCATTTATAAGTGGAGCAAATGAGGTATGAAGCTGGACCGTTGACACTTTTATTTATGCTCTTAAATTATGTTCATTGTAATGCATGCAGTCCTTTGTGTCTCTTAAAAAAAATTTTTTTACAGCGTACCTTTCAGCTTGTACCTTCAACTCAGTGCAGTGAAAATCACTGTAATTTTTGCCATTAGGTGTCCTTTCCGTCAAACATTCTGATGCTTCTCTGAATTCCTAACTGTCAGAAATAGCTGAAGTCTCAGCATGAGCGTATGAGTCACCCTCATCTTCTAGGGGAGCAGAGACAAGTACGGGAAAGAACAGCTCTCCTGGAGGACCTGAAACTGCCTGAACATTTAGGGTAAAACATTGTGGTCAAAAATATAGAACACAGTATTATAAAACTTGAACAATGCTTAAACAGAAGACAGTATATATACGTAGCAGCAACTCTATGCCATGCGTCAGACTTTGCTCTTTTTTCTATCTCACGTGAAACAATGAATCAAGGCAGTTCTTTGTAGGAAAGTTCATAGTGGGGGATAGACAGACAGGGGAAAAGAGCGAAATGGTACGAGAAGCTTACTGGCAGTGATGGTGGTGCCAGATGGGAGAGGGAAGAGCTGCCCAAGAGAGGCGCCAGTAAGCATAGACAAGTGGTGCCAGCCCAACTGTGTCTAACAGGAGGTCCAGCTATTTAATCAAACCCAACACTGAAACCGCACCAGTGCCAGATGCAATGCAAAGCTTGATATAATGCAAATTCTAATTAGTTTTATATAGATTCCCCACCACACCCTCTGTCAAAGATGTCAGAATAGTTGATGCTTATATATATATATATATATATATATATATATATATATATATATATATATATATATATATATATATATATATATATATATATATATATACAATTTCCTGTAATTAATCGCGATTAATCGCTTTTTTTTTAAATGAGACTGAAGCTTGTAGTAATGGATATTTAAATGCTAAATCACTTAACTTTGCAAATATGAAGAACAAACAAACAAGGAAATGTTCTGCTAAGTTCAGAATGTTTAATATCTTCCAGAACAACAGCAGCAACAATTTGGCTTATTTAGTCCTGCTGAAGGCTGCTGAAACGGCTAGAAACTGTCCGACTTGAGAGCAGATTTTTGTCACCACCCCCAATATTAGCCACATACCTAATATACCATATTCTGAATAATATACAAATACACATACATTATATATATATATATATATATATATATATATATATATATATATATATATATATATATATATATATAAAAATAAATTACAATCTAGGCAGTACTTAATATCATAAATATTATAATATACATAGTGTTTAATCTGAATGACTAAGCAAAGCACATATATCTAAACACAGAAATGCACATCAATATCAATATCAATGTTACACATTAAACCAGTAACCCAAAACCACAAAGGTGTATGTTGGCCTAAAGTGAAAACAGTGAGTGTAGTTTTAGATAGCGACGCTGTGCACAGCAATCCATTACCAATGTAAAGCGATTGACTACATTTCCCTTCCAGCACCGCAACCAGGAAGTAGCTTGTGTGACAGTGAGACGCACCAATTTCAAACATTTACTGGAATATAGTCACGGATACTATCGAGTCGACAGCGTTAAACATCAGACTGCAAATAAGGTTTTATCAGCGTGACCAACGTAACAGTTATCAAGCAAACAAATCGCGCACGTACATATCGGCAGCACAGCAGTAGAGCAACAGACAAACAAACTTAAACCGCAGCTCAATGTAGCGAAACAGCAGCTTACCGGTGGCGCATCTCTCCTGACGAGACAACATGTCGGAACTAGTACTCGGTCCCGTTTATAGCCCGTGCTCATTCATTTCTGGATTCTAACACATCGTCTTTTTTCTCTTTTGGGATCTTACTGATCCATGTTTCAACTTTTGACTGGACGGTACTTCAATCAGGTAAGTCCCTCCCACCTATTAACCTGCGGTACATTGCTGTTGAACACCCGTGACGTAGTGAATTCTACAAATACAGAGTAGCGCCGCCTGCTCTTATGGAGACGTATTACGTTTCTCAGCCGCCACATGAAGTAAACGAAATTTTAACGAGTTAAATATTAAAAAATTAACGCAAAAATTAACGCGTTAATTTTGACAGCCCTAATATATATACATATACACTACTGGTCCAAAGTTTTAGAACACCCCAATTTTCTTGTTTTTTTATTGAAATTTTAGCAGTTCAAGTCCAATGAATAGCTTGAAATGGTACAAAGGTAAGTGGTGAACTGCCTGAGGTTAAAAGAAAAAGTAAGGTTACCCAAAACTGAAAAATAATGTACATAATAACAGAATTTTACAAAAAGGCCTTTTTCAGGGAACAAGAAATGGGTAAACAACATAAAGCTGTTCTGCAGCAGGTTGATCAAGCTTTGAAAGTTGGTGCTACCAATTCCCACAGGTGTTCCAACTTGTCTGGATTACTAACAACCCCTTCTGTTTGTATAAAAGTATTGTTGGAACACACTGTGGTACCGTACCCTCGTGAGCATTATTTGAACAGTATTGTACTGCAGAAAGTAGTGTGTTGCTATAAAAGTGGCGGGAAAAAGGCAATTAACAATGGAAGAGAGACAGACCATCATAACACTTAAGAATGTTGGTCTTTCTTACAGAGAAATTTCGAAGAAAGTCAAGGTGTCAGTGAGTACAGTATTCTTCACCATCAAAAGGCACTTAGAAACTGGGGGAAACTCTGACAGGAAGAGGTCTGGCAGACCCAAAGCCACAACAGAATCCGAAGACAATTTTCTGAGAGTCAACAGCTTGCGGGATAGGCGGCTCACAGGACAACAGCTTCAAGGACAGCTTAATAGTGGTCGTAATAAGCAAGTCTCAGTTTCAACTGTAAAGAGAAGACTTCGAGCTGCAGGTTTGATAGGTCGAGTTGCAGCAAGAAAGCCATTGCTAAGACGTCAGAATAAGAAAAAGAGGCTTGCCTGGGCCAAGAAACATCGTCAATGGACTACTGAAGACTGGAAGAAGGTGCTATGGACCGATGAATCACAATTTGAAATCTTCGGTTCATCACGCAGGATTTTTGTACGCCGTCGAGTAGGCGAAAGGATGGTTCCTCAGTGTGTGACATCAACTGTCAAACATGGAGGAGGAAGCGTGATGGTCTGGGGCTGTTTTACTTGATCCAGGGTCGGTGATTTGTACAGAGTGAAAGGCACCCTGAACCAAAACGGCTACCACAGCATTTTGCAGCACCATGCAGTACCCTCTATGCCAGAACTACCTTAGCAAAAAAGAACAAGATGGTAAGCTTAAAAACATGAAGTGGCCAGCAGAGTCACCAGACTTAAACCCCATTGAGCTGGTTTGGGATGAACTGGACAGAAAAGTGCCACACATTTATAGGAACTTCTGCAACAGAGTTGGGAAGAACTTTCTGAAGAAACTGATTTCCATTGTAGAAAGAATGCCACGAGTGTGTTCAGCTGTTATATCTGCCAAAGGGGGCTACTTTGATGAGTCAAAAATTTAGAATCCATGAATTCTTTTTCAATTTATATATATATATATATATGTATATATATGTATATGTATGTGTATATATATATATATATGTGTATATGTATATGTATGTATATATATATATATAAAGAAACTGGGTAGCGAGAATATACGCACAAAGAAATGTAAATTCACTCTTTCAATGCTGCTATATTTACGCAGCAGGCACTTGTTACATTATGTGGGAAGTTTCAACTGGTGTCCTTCAGTTCAATCCAAAAACTGGCTTGCAGCTGGCTGTGCCTACTGCCCAGATTCAAAAATCCTGTCATTTGGGTGATTGAGCTGCCAGAACCCCCCCCCACACACACACACACACACACACACCTTGTGAAGAGAACTAATGCAAACTAATAAGAAGACTATCGCTCATAATGTCAAGGTATCCCTTTGAGATGGTGGATGAAATAATCTTGTGCAGCTCCGTGGGGGATGAAGGGACAATCCAACAGAGGAGAGGACAGCCAGTTTTAGCAAGAAATAACCGGAAATACCTTGATTAAATTCAGAGGTGGGAGATTTTCATCAGCATGATACGGCTCAGTGGGGGTGTCGGGGTAATAGAAGGGGCTGGGAGTCTCTCCTGTTGACAGAAAGGACACGCTGCTTGTCAGCAAAGTCATCTTTTCTGCGCACAACATCTGCGCTGATTTCATGCAGCACTGTAAGCAGGCCATTAATCTAAACCGGGACCACTCCTTATCGCGCAGAGCGACAGGCACCCTCACACTGTGTACAGAGAATGAAAAATAGATATCTGATTTTTTTCCCCCTTCACTGCATTTGTCTCTGTGTCTGTCTCTTTGTGCACCTTATTCTTATCAACCACCTATTCTCTTGCTGCTCCTATGAGGTCATTTGAATTTGACATGGTTTTGCGTCCAGCTCTCTTAAGCAGTGCAACGCAGAAATACCTCTTCCAGAAATAGCACTGTGCCTCTTGACCCCTTTTTTTGGAGTGCTGCAGTCTTGGCGTTGGATCGATGCACAGTGGTGCTGATGCTGTGGCATTTTCACAAGGAGATGGATGCTGTGGGGTCTATGAGGCAACATAGTGACATTTACATAGGGGAAAATGGATGCTGTTGGGCCAGGGAGGAAAGATGTGGGAGAGGAGCAGCAGCACAGCAGTTATCACCCCATCCTCACTGATGCTCCTTGACAAGTCATTTTGCCCCTCCTGCTGTGGTACAGTGATGGTACATGAAATATTTTCTTTACACCATCTGCAATTCCAGCCAGCAAAGGAACCAAGGTGATGACATATGTCAACACACTGTAACCAGCATTGGAGGGAGGTTAATGAATAGATTTAAATAAAGATTACAAATATTCCAGTCAATCAGTGCAGCAAGATGATTCAGACCTAAGCCTGCCTGCCGTCCTGTGTGCACAGTGGGTATTTATAAAAGAGGACAGGATGTGCAGCGAGACTCGGAGCGCAGCAGAACTCAAAGCTGAGCCAGCCCATCTTGAAGTTATTCAATCAAAAATGAGTACATTTCATATTATGAGGACCATATTGAATGTGGGCCAAGGTGTGCTGCCCTCAGAAAAAGTTTCAAAGCTCAGGAAATGATGACTAAAATGTACTGTTGTATGTCAGAGCGACCTGCTGCAGACTGCTCCAGATAGTGGTTTCTTTTTTTTCCTGTCGAGGGAAGTTTTCCTTTAAAAAAAAAAAAAGAAAAAAGAAAAAAAAAGTACGATCTCGCAATTTGTCTTACCAACGAGTCATCATTATCCTCATTTCAATGGTTATTAAATTATTAAATTATCTAAATTCAATTTAAATGCATCAAATACATACATATTTTGATTGCACAGCTAAGTGTTTCATGCTTAATTAGAATTCCCATATAGAATGTGCTCAGTCAGAAACTTTTCTCTTAAAAAATACTGAGATGTAATAGCAATGATGCAATGAGACTTTATAGGATTAGAATGGATTTGGTGCATTCTGAGGCCAAGGATTTTCCAAATTGCACCATGGAAACCATTGGCTTAGTTTTGTGCTGCTGAGACATTAGTCCAATATATTGGATCATTCTGTCTTATTTACTCATCTCAGATATCCTATTCTGTCATATGTGGGAGTTTATTGGAAGGAGTGACTCCCATGAAATCACTCACACTGCTTCTTATTGAAGATTATATTGGATATAAATGGATCGAAATGGAGCTTTAGGTACGTTATTAACTGCTGGTGTTATCATCAAATATTGTTATTGAATTAATCTGTGTTTTGATGCTTATAGTGGAATCAAAGTGAACTTGAAGGAGTTCAGACCACTGAACAGACCGGGGAGATATATAAGATCTGGCATGTCTTATTACTTTAACAGACAATTATATGTTGTTTAAAGTTGATTTATTAGCTCAAATGTGGACCTAAGTCGACTCAGGATATGGCTTCATGCATTTTACACTTTAAACAAAGTAAGAATCTTGCATATTATGCAGTATCCCAATATTAACTTGTTTTGTAACGTGAGGGTTCACTATGTGGCGGTCGTATCACTCTAAATAAGAAGAAACCGCTGGATGGAGACGGATAACTTTGTTGAGCAGCACTTTACTGTTTATTTTTTCTTCTTATTCTTTAAATTGAAAAAAAAACAATCTGTGCCAGGGAGAATTTCCATATCTGCTACTCTGTTGATTCAGAGACAGCTTGCCCTGTCTGTGAACTGGCCAGAGAGTGTAGGATTGTAACAGAGTGCTTCAGTTCAGGCAGGCGCCTGGCTATGACGCTGCACTTCTGTCTGGCCAAAATCTGCAGCATCGGTGCGTTAGTGGTGCCTGTGTTCGCTGTCTCCAACTGTTTAAGGTGATTTAATATTAGCTCAGACATGGACCTAGGTCGACTCAGGCTACGGCTTCATGGATGTTACACTTGCATATTATGCAGTATCCCAATATTAACTTGTGTTGTAACGTGAGGGTTCGATATGTGTAGGTCGTATCACTCTAAATAAGATGAAGCTTCTGGATGGAGATGGATAACTTTGTTCAGCAGCACTTTACTGTTCTTCACACTTCACCAGCTCCAAAACATAACCAATCAGACGCTAGCATATATTAGACTCTGGTAAATTCGAGGAAAACCACAGAGGTAGATTCATAACTGCTGATGTAAATAATTAAACAGGTAAATATGCAAATACTGACTGTGTAAACACAGCTATGTGAATAGTAAACTGCATAAACATTGTAAATACATTTTAAGTAAATTAACTCAAATATATGAATCAACTTGTAAATCTTGCACTTGTTTTGTAACTTTGTCAACAATAATCCGACTCTGTTGTGACTGTTCATGCAAATGCAATTTAGATACCATATGACCGGAAAAAGATCAACTCTCAGAGGTTTAGCAGATTGCAAATGTAATAGCATACTACATCATTAACATGTTCTGAATGTAACACACTCATAATGTGTTAATAATTCCTTATGAGGAGTGCATCCACTAAGAACAGCTATATTTTAACAATAGTGCCGCCTGTGCAATCTACCATTAATTTCTAATTAGTTCACAGGCTTATAATGTACTTGTCTTTTCTGGCTGGGGTTTTAACACATCACTGAGTCCAGTTGGTTGTCTTTTATCATTGAATGGTCTCATCAGCTCAATATTCCACTAAGCTTCTAAAGCACAGTAGGGAGTTATTTTTTCTTCTTATTTTTCAAATTGAAAAACCCTAATCTGTGCCAGGGAGAATTTCCATATCTGCTACTCTGTTGATTCAGAAACAGCTTGCCCTGTCTGTGAACTGGCCAGAGAGTGTAGGATTGTAACAGAGTGCTTCAGTTCAGGCAGGCGCCTGGCTATGACGCTGCACTTCTGTCTGGCCAAGTTCTGCAGCATCGGTGCATTAGTGGTGCCTGTGTTCGCTGCCTCCAACTGTTTAAGGTCCATCTGGGCTGTGCTTTAGGAAATCTAAATTATTTGTTGAATTGCGCATTTAAACTTGTGTCTTCCACTGAAACATTCTTTGCTTGGTTAAACATGAACACACTGACAACAAGTACAAGTACTGTATAAATGATTACAGATATTATGCTCCAGGTTTAAGCTTTTACTTCTCACAAATGCCCACATAAAAACATTTAAAAACAGCCTTTTCTATAGCTGGAACCAATGTTGTATTCCTTTTTAAAGAAAGATAAAGACATAAGATGTTCATTCGAGCCTCTATGATTGGAAGTCATACATGTTGTCACAGACGTTGACATCTGAAATCCACAGATTTTATCACTGCCTTTGTGCTCCATAAATCACTGCACCAGTGAGACAATGTGCATGTTTCTAGTATCTATGAACAGATCACCTCATTGTGCTCAAACTGAACATCTGGATCTGGAAGCCTGCAAGTTTTCTTGTTCCTAGAAAACACACATATCACACCTTTATTACAGTGCTGAGACTGCAATGAGGGGTCTATTGAAAAGCTGTTTCTCTGCGCCGTGTGACACATAACATCTGCAAGTCATCCGACACATTGCAGAATTATATCTCTCTCTCCTCAGAGATGAGTTGTGCCCTGAAGACAAACTGCAGTGATGAATCTCCATAATTGTCTCCCTCCTTCACAGTTGCTGTGAAAGTGGGGGCCCTGTTCCGAAGGCAAGCAAAAGTAGAGGCATCTGTTTGGATAAATGGAGTAGCAGTTTCCGAACTCTGAGCAAGGGACCAGTTGTCCCCAGCTCATATGCCTGGTTACCTGACAGAGACTTTATGTTTTGTTTTTTTTAAATACCAATGCAATCATCCTTTAAAATTAGATGCAAACTACTCCCACAGCAGATTTTTGCAGCAGGAGTTGTTTGAGACATTCTGAGTGTTTTGACAAATTTTTCCCCTTCCTGTGAAAACTTGTCACCATTGGAATTCATTCTAACATATATGAATTCATGTTGATACTGCTGCTTCCATGCCTCTTGGGGCTAAGTGTTTGATACTAATAAGATGGGTTTCAGTAAAGTATCACTTCTTGTGATAGAAAGCCACTACCAGTAGTAAAAATAAGGATACTGACCTGAACCATCATTTAAAGGTTCCCTGTTGAGTTTTTGACCTCTAGTAGGGCTATGGAGGAGTGGGTACCTGTTTTGTTTGTAACTTGTGCATGTACGAGGATGATATGCAGCCAATGGTGTCCCACTATCCCACTGATGCAGAGGTGGCTAATGCACTAAGATACACACCAATGTGCCAACAAAGGCAGTGAAGAAGACTACTAGCAAGTAAACATGGATGTAAGCAATGCAGGATTCAAACTGTTAAATAAAATTGTCTTTGCATATGTTTTCTGATGTAGGAAATACACATTTGTTAGACCACAAGGTAATTCAGTGAGTAACACTAAATGTAAATAGAGCTTTAGTTTGTTTATGAGAAAACTCCACAAGGCACCTTTAACAAAAACTGTCTGTGTGTACATAAGCATCGTAGAGGCCAGCCCTATCTCCTAATAATTACATGTATATACAATTTGAAACAGTGATAACATTTTAATCTGTCAGTGACAATGTATTTCATTTGTTTTCCCTGCAATAGCCTCTCCTGGCAACTAAAGCAAGATCATTTTTTTTAATGGTTATGTTTAGGGGAGTCAAAGGACTTGATTGTGGTTAGGGACAATTGCAGAATTGGGTACTTAGTTAAATATTGAAAAAGTAAATGTTGAATTGAACCACAACCCAGGATGTGTTTACATTTTCAATGAACAAAATGTTTTAGCAGTCAAAACCTACACAGGACGCATACCCCCGGTCTCTGGTCTCAAAGTTGTGTGCTGTGTACACCCACCATAACCTCCTCCCTATGACTTCTCTGCAGTAGTTAAAATATCACCTCAACTGGAAACAGAACACATTGCTAAGGAACACTGCCCAGGCAGCATCATTCCTCCAAAATAATTTAGTGGTGTATAAATATAATTTAGGAGACAAGGTGGTAAGAATCATGCCATGCCTGCAAAATGAACCTGGACGTAATGCAGCAGATCATTGCAGACCGAACCAAGAGGTTTATCATTGGGTTACAATCTGTTTTAAATCCTTGTGTTCTTTTGCCTGTGTAACAGCAACCTTGTCTCCAACAAATTACACCTAATGCAACACATTTACAATAGCAATTTATGTTCATTGGCAACATTTTGTTGGATGCTCTTACGGTGCAGCGAAACATTTGTAGGGGAGGTGGCCTGGGTGGACGTCTAATATAATTAACCAGTTTCCTTTAGAAGCTATTTAATGACTAATTTTCGTTTCTTACAATGAACAAATTAGGTTATTAAATTAGTTTTAAACATTAAAATGCAAAGCCAGTTTGTGAATTCCATTTCAATCTTCATCCCTTCTAAATTAATTCATTTATGCCCAAATATTTCCCCTTGAAAACCATTAGCCAAATTACAAGACCCAATAAGGGTAGTTGTATGATTGAGATGTGTTGTCCAGCATTGTGCTGTTTAAATCAAACATAATGGACTTTCAGGAGGATCGCAATCACAATACATTTTCTTTATATGGAGTCTTTGTCAGGATGTGTAGCAGGTCAACATCAGAAGCAGAGTAACCACTACTGTGCACAACTATGCACACTGATCTATCAGTCAAAATAGTGCATGCCAGAAGTGTTAGCAGGGTGGTAATAATCTACCAGGGATACATCAGTGACATTGATATCGAATGTGTGTGGAGGGTCCTCTGCATCACTCCAGAGCTGCTCTATCAGCAGTCATCAGGCCAGTGTGATGAGCTTTTGGCATGTTCGGGTAATGTGTGCCAGAGCGCCAATGTCCTTTCATTCCTCATTTCACTCTAAAGCTCTCTACATGTTGGCTCAGCGTTATGAAGTTTGGATTTCATTTCTCCCTCAACCCCACTCCAATCTGTCTCAGTGAGGCAGAACCACATGTTCTGGCCGTTAACATTTTTTTTGGATAAAACATCTCCATTGCATTTTAATTGATCCACTGAAGTGCATAATAGCAAGCTTCTTTTTCAAGTATGCTGTTGTAATTAAAAACAATGCATATGTAGATTAAATTATCAAATACAAAGACACTTACAAGCCACGAAAATAACTCCAAATATAAAATGTTGTGTTTGTTAATTTCGTTGCTCTTGGTATACTTGAAGCAACTCTCTTACTCCTGTTCACATTTGCTGTGGTTAAAGATGCATTGTGGGAAGTGATGATCGTGTTTTCCACTTGTGTAACCATGCTGGGGCAGCCCTTTCTGCAAACTCCCAAAGCTGGTCTCTCCAAATAGACACACATAAACACACTCTCCGACTTTGCATTAATATTGTTAGTCAGAAAACTGGAATATGGAATGACATCCACACACAAGAATACATGCCCTCACACACAGCCAATCAAGTATATACACGCATGATACAAGGTCTTTTTCTATATCTGGCTAGTTAGCTAACAAGCTGTGATTTAAACCAGAGACTATCAAACAGAGCCAGTTTTACCCTATCTAGACACAAATCAGTGTTTTTACAGTGTGTATGTAAAACTATCCGTTTAGTTAAAGGGTAACTACCATTTTTTTTTTTTAACCTGGACCCAATTTCACTATGGTTTTGTGTCTAAGTGACTGATGGGAACAACAATCTTTGACATTGGCGAAACAAGCTACAATGTAAGTTAACAGGGCAATTGTCCAGCTTGTATTTACTTTCACAAAAGTGTTCGTTTTGCCACTGACGGGCTCAGATTAATATTCTAAGTGTCTGACAACATTATGGAAAGGATTTCTAAGGAGGTCGACCTTTCTGTTAAAGAGTAAGATCCTTTTTTTAAATATAAAACCATCCGCGAAATTGCATTCACTAAACCCACCAGACTCCATGTCGAAGTCGACAGAAACAAAATAAAACTATGAAAATCCGTCTTGGGTCATCTTTCCACTTTACCAACCATTACAACTCTAGTTTTGGTTGAAATAAACAAATAGTTTACAGATTTACATGTGAAAATATGTTGGCTCGATACACACTAAAACTATTGCTTTTTTAAATGGACTCTGGTGGGTTTAGCGCTAGCGACTTCAGAGCTGTTTCTGGTTAAACAGAAAGGTCTCAAAGAGGTTTTAAAGGTCTATCTCTGAAGGGATCCTTTCCATAATGTTGTTACTTAGAATATTATTCAGAGCCTGTCAGTGGCAAAACAAGCACTTTTGTGAAGGTAAATACAAGCTGGACAATTGCCCTATTAACTTACATTGTAGCTTCTTTTGCCGCTTAGACACAAAAACAGGTTGAAAAAGAAATGGTAGTTACCCTTTAACATCAATCGCTGATAGTTCTGGCTGCTTAGTTAGCTTTTTGCTGTAACTTAAATCTGGAAATAAATTGACGTAGAGCGTTTATCAACTTGTATATGACATTGACCCATGCACATATTTTTAGATTTTATTCTGAGGTTTGAGATTGAGACTTCTGCTGCCACCACAAGACAATGTTGGTGAATGGGATTTCATTTCTCTTGCCCCAAGGCATCAAAACCTTGCACAACAGAAACATACAATACAAATACAAATGTGGAGGTTAGTGAGGACAATACACAGATCTACCTGTAGATAGTCCTACTTTGGTATAGAATCATTTATAGAATCTTTTCAGCGAAACAAAATAGTGATTTTTAACCTGAGCAAGTGTATTTAACCTCCATAGAAACAAAAATTTGATGCAGTAAGAAATAAAAGATAGAACAAAAAGTCAAGTCAATTTTATTTTATTTCAATAACCCAATAAAAGAAAGCAGACATTTTCCTCAAGGGGCTTTCCAATTTCTTCATAGCATACGACACCCTCTGTCCTTATGTAGCCAGCAGTGAAAATATCCTGAGTAGTTCTACACAGTATAGTAGCACCTCCCAGTTCTGCATTAGACAGCCATGAACACACACTGCGGCCTGTCTTTGTAGAAGCCTAGGTTATGTTAGGAGAGTTTTACTGTTAAGTGCATGGGATAATACTGCAAATAGTTACCTGTGCACTGAAGTGAGATGTAGCTTATGTGGTTATGTGACATTGTGAACTGACCACATTTTTCTTGCAAGTTCCTGCATGAGTACTGCAGGCCAATTGGCACGAGTGGCCGTCCAACAAGTGGTTATTTGGCAGTGTTATGTTCCCCTTACCTACACTTAATGGCCACATAAATGTGTGTGTGATTATTTGTACTTGCACCCTTGCTTTATTGTTGTTGCAGTGTGTGTGTTTGTGTGTGTGTGTGTGTGTGTGTGTGTGTGTGTGTGTTGAGTAACCTTCCCAGTATTAATTTCCCCCCACTACCAAACGGCTAGCGCTCATTAATTATAACATACTCATTTCTTTTTGTTTCTCATTAATTAGGCCTTGCCACTGCCCAGCCACACTTTAATTCTGGATAAGTAATAACTTTTGTCTTCCAGGACAGAATAGACCAACATAGTAAGAATACAGTTAGTGTAGGCAATGGACAATGTATGAATGTAAACATATATGAAGAATACAGATCTGGGAGGACGGCGAGCAACTTCCAGGTGCCGCCAAACCTGACCTCCTCTTCAGCATGGAAACCTGGAAAGAGGACAGACTACACAAACACAGGCAAAGCTATTATACACCATTTACACATATATGTGAAACAGACATAGAGAGAGAGAGAGAGAGAGAGAGAGAGAGAGAGAGAGAGAGAGAAGTACAACAGGCACACAAGGGAGGGAGAGAGACAAGAGGAGAGGCTGAATCTCCTGGAGGATGAAGGTCCAGATTGAAAACACCTAGAATGAGGCACCGACAGCCAGGAGAGGAAGGTCCGAGGTTGTCCACCCCAGTGTTGGGAATTTGGGGGTACAGATTCAATTATTAGCAATTTATTAAAGATGTTCTATCAATATTAATAAAGTTATGAATATGTATATTCAAGTTATGAATATGTATATTCATAACTTTACCAAATTAACAACAGTCAAAACGGGGCACCACCCTGAACTCGGGCCAATAACTGAGCTGTGAAAACAGTCTCAAAGGTTGTCTCTTTTAAATACAGATCTCAATTATTTTGATAAATGTATCTTTGTAGCTTTCAAAGGAACACAAGAAAGGTAAAAGATGGAGCACTGACCTGTATAATCCAGCTGTTATTACAATACAATAGACAAATCACCAAACAACAACTTCTCGTTAAAGTCTAATAGGATTTATTTAACTTCAAAAATACTGATGGTCAATCAATAATTCTTCACTCAGCAAAACTCTATCGACTGTTCTAGCAAACAAAACAGCAAACCAGCTTCTGTGTGTGTGTGTGTGTGTGTGTGCAGGATAGGAGGAGGAAAGGGGGGTAGGAGTAGCAGGGCCACATGGTCGGGCTAACCACGCAAGGTTCAAGATAGAGGTCGGGGGGGGACCGCCTGCTTGTAGGCTATTTGTAGCCTACAAGCTACGCACCCCGGAGCGCTATTTTGGCGCCGAAATGGCGGTTGAAACTCCGTTACATCTCGCGGTAGCAGGCGAGGCCGGCTGTTTAAACAAACAATGGGCGTGTGTGTAAATGTGTGTGTGTAGTGGTGAGAAAAGAAAGAGAGACAGAAAAGTAGGGAAAACACGATTGAAAGAAAAAACACTAGAAAATCTTGATCCTCTGTGGCGGTGAAAATAATCGCTCCCCTCGTTTACTCAGGATTCTAACCTAATGCAAAGTTACAGCAGAATCTGAGTGTTTGTTTAACGAAAGAGAGTGTTATTCTCCGCTCTTTTCTGCGATCTCACAGCGGATTCCGCGGTAACAATAATCACACTCCGTCTGTCCACAGGTCTATGATATAATGTCTTTTATATCATAGCGCCGTAGTTGAGTGACGAAAATCAGGATTACGGCTTCGCTTGTACAGTAATTATTTCTCCTTGGTGGGAGGTAGTAGTTACAGTTCCAACAGTCGACTCGGAGGGAAAAGCAAAGCATGATGTCCTTTTCCCCGGAAAACAGGGTTGAATTTAACCTGACTCTACCATCACCAACATAGGTGGTGATAGACAGATGGTTTATCCAATCAGCTAACCAGTATTTTCGCCGCTTCCCAAAAGTTCTCCAACGGAAAGTTCCCAGATGGATATGCCGAGCAAATGTGAAGCAATCCATCTGGGAACTTTCCGATCCAATCAGATCAAACTCTTGCCAAAACCAGTCAGGAGAAGAGCAAAAACATCTTTTCCTCCGAGAAAAGCCTCCAGTGCCATTTTTTGCACTTCTTTCAATGAAGGAATACTTTCTAATTTGGATAAAACTTGCGCAATAGCTACGCTCATCTCATCCGTGGAAGCTGCCATATTGTTTAGATGCTTCTCGTTGCGTCACACCTAAACCTGCCTCAAAACCAACGCTGATTGGTCGGTCGTTTGGCGAACGGCTCCAAATTTTCTCTATCTCAAGATGCCAGACTGATCTGTGAGTGGAAAACTGGAGCTTGTGAGATCAGGACGGTCTCACGAGGTTAGGTTGATTTACCCTCTCTGCAGATCTGGTGAAATACAAACTCGTCTCACTAGGATCCCCTTTGTATCCCGACAGATACAGATCAGCTCACTTTTCACCAGAGAATGAACTTTTGATTTTCGAACAACGTTGAACGATGTGTCTTCCTGCGGCAACGGATCACCAGTGAAGAGCCATGAGACATGGGTGACGGGGGTTTTTATTCCTCCGCCACCTAGTGGCGGTGGCTGATGCGTTCAAGGAACCTCAGCCAATGGGATGTCCAGAACTCTCTTAACATTTTGTCCCATCTCCTCGTGGGGTAACGTGCTTTCTCCATTTTGTTAACTTTTTCACATAGAAGTGCAAAGTTTTTAGGCTTTGAGAATTACATACAGGCCTTTCCTTTGTCTTGGAGCCCTGTTTTAGGCCTCCTGTGCTCTCTTTGTCTTGGAGGTCACTGGCTCTTTGTTTAAAGTCAGGTTAAGCACACTGTTTAGTTGCAACAACAGAGAAGCCTGAGTGAAATGAGAGGACAATGAGGAAAACCTAGGGAGAGAGAGGGAGGAGAAGAGAGAAATAGAGAGCTTGGATGTTCATGTGTTTTATGGGTCAACAAACAAAAAGAGGGTTAGAGAGATGCAATTTAATTCCATTGATTCAGTAAGACTGATATCGACCCGTTGAAAGGATAAATATGGTCAAAGAATAAGCAACTAACTGAAAGTTAAGGCGAAAAGATGAGTTTTAAGTTTGGATTTTAAGGGCTCAACATAGTCAGACTGTCTGATGTAAGTAGGGAGGTTATTCCAGGGGGCACGTTATGAAAAGGCCCTGCGGCTTCTTTTTAACTCTGGCAACAGACAGAAGGTCTGTATTCTGAGAGCAGAGAGCATAGGATGGAGGATAGGATAAGGAAATCACACAGGTGTAGCTGCAGCTATCTGAACCATTTCAAGACATTAGGTACTAGCATGCTGCAGGCCCTGTCTTGGTGATTTCTAAGACTAAATGGCCCAAATGGAACTTGGGGTGAGATCTTTGTTCTCAACTATTTCCAAGGTCAAGACTGATCTCTGAACTTCAGTTTGTAAACCAACATGGACAAATAGTCCTTTAGAAGTGTACAGATAAAAATGTAGATTTCTCTACAATTCCATGACAACTGGACAAACTAAACTTTTTGGATTTTTTTCCCAGGTGTTTCTTATACTCTATCTAGGTTAATACACTGTACAGTCAACCATTATTTGTGCAGGCCATAGCTCTCTAAATGGCCTCCACGTTTTCAGCAGCTGGGATTGCTGGGAGATTTGTGATGCAAATGCATGGCCTTCATGGGAATGTGCTATTTAGCCAACTTTGTTAGATAAGGTTTGCTAAGAAGGCAAACACACGCACACACCTTCCCACATATATTTGGTTCCAGCCAAGAAATGTGATTCCCGGTGACAACTGCTGTGACGTAGCAGCCTGCTAGCAGGTGCTTCGGGCTCCTTGCCCACTCTCTGAACTGTCCACAGAGGAATACCTGTCAGGCCTGGTTACTGGCGTTGCTATCTAGTCCCGGCACTCTCAGTGTATTTGGGAGCTCAGCAGAGGAAGAGTCTGTATTTGTGTGTATGTGTGCATGTGTGTGAGACTGTCAGGTAACGGAGGCCACAGACAATGAAACAGGATAAACGTAGTCACTGGGGAGGACCACCTTCTCAGAGCTTCAGCTGTGCAGATGCGTGTTGCAAATTATAGACTTGAATTGGCTTCCATTCCAGGAGAAAAAAAACAGATCTCACGTCTCCCATGCCCCCACGACTTTAGTTTATGCAGGGAAGCTGCAGTGTTGTTGATTTCTCACTGAAGAGGAGCCTGCCTTTGGCATAACACTTTTAAAAAATGCTTAAGTGCTGTGTTGAGTATTCACACAGGAATACTCTGGCAGTGCAGATATTTGTAAAAACTACTTCAACAGAGTTCTGCCTGGATCAACAAAGTAACAAAAGCTTTACCGCAAAATGTAAAAATACAAACATCATAGCACATTTTCCAGGGAATTAGTGTGTTGCTGTTTTTTTTTCGTGATTTAAACAGTTTTTTTCCCTGCTTGTCGAGTCGACTTTGTATGTAGATTATGCATGTCATCTAAGATAGTACCCTGAAACAATCTTGTCCTTATGTAGGGTAGCCAAACAATTATGAGACTGGTAGTGAATCAAATGACCTCCTTATGATTTAATGTACAACCTTGGAATTATCTAGAGAGCAGGAATGAACAGTTGCCAGTGATTAACAACACCCTAACTATTATCTCACTCAAGAAGATTTTTAATAAAACTGTACTTTAACATGGCAACTGAGCAAACTCCATCTGCTGAAGGCAACTGACATGGGGTTGAAAGCTCTGGTAAAAAAGGGGACCTTGAGTTTAGATTTGTTTTTCCCCAAATGTACTTTAATGTATGAGGTATAAGAAACTAAAGGAATGAACATTGCACAGCTAAAATGTCTACAGTACTTATTCTGAGATCATTGAACCACTTCACTAGTTTGGCTATCACCAGACCAAGCACAATCTTTTAAGATTGAACATTAGTCTGGGGAGCAGTTTTCTACTGCACAAGAGGCGTGATCAACGGGCATAGTTCAAATGACTCTGTACGCAATTGGATAGTCCTTCAACCAATCAGACCAATGATCTTGGCGACAGCGGCATCAACGGGTTGCTGTGCTTCGGTGGCCGAATGCAAACAAGAAGCTGCTCGGTCGCTTCTCTATCGTCATGGTGTTAAACCCCCCAATAGCGCGGCAGGTGAATATGCCAGTTTGTGATTGGTCCCCACAAAATTGTAACGGAAGCAGGATAGATAAACGTAAAGGTTTCCAGCCTGAGCTGCAGGGTGGTAGACAGGTCTACCAGTCTACCACTTTACTAATTTTTGTTATAATTTGGTTTAGCTTGAAAGCAGATTGCGAGAAGTCTGCTTAGAACACATTTGGTGTGGCGGTGTTAAGTCCTTCAGCTTCTGAGATCAGTAAGCTTGGGCTATGCTCATTTCCGTTTGCAGAATTTCCCATCACTGAACATCCAAATTACCTATTTAGCAGATGTCTTTTTTGAATGATTTGCTATTACGAATCTTAATGCTTCTCTTTTTATTCCTGTCCTTTTTCTCAGTTTTGGATGGAATAATAGGGACTGGGCTGTGCTTATGTGAAATAAACTTGGATTAACTACAGGATTGTCTGCATTAATGGAGGTTGTAGAATCTGTCCAGATGAACACATGTCCACGCTACCTCACTCCTGGCACAAAGTTTGTAATAAAAGTTGGCTCTTTAAATCATATATCTTAAATTGAGCTTGACTGCTTTACATAATGCTGCACTATTCTTGTCAAGCAGCGATGAGCTCTCCTGAATGGCAATCTGGCAGCAGGCTTTCCATTAAGGAGTGATGAGTGATGTGTCGTGTGTAAATTGTCCCCACATTGGATCAAACTTATTGATTTTTGAGTGTTGGCACCCAGATCTTTTGAGCTCTGTGCTTCTGCGGCAAAAAAATGATTACTTTTTCATCATCTCATTGATATTTCATCATTATTGTACTTATCCTACCTTCCTTCCAAACTACCACTGCCAACTACCCTTCTGAAAAGCAATTATGCTATGGATGTCTATCATTTCCCTCTTATGAAACTATCCATGTGCCAGGGCTCCTTTAGAATACAGATATGTTATATTCTTAGTGTAGATGGCAGTTCCACCATTTCACTTGGAGCTGTTCCTATGTGCTCTGTGAGTTGCTTTTGAGCGTTAGTGCTTCACCCATTAGCCATGCACTGACACTTCTCACTTGACTGTGCTGCACCTTCCATGCCCGCTGATGTGTGTGCTGCCATAGGATCCCGCTTACACAGAATAATGATCATGTTTGTCACACCTTCCTTCCTGAGGTAAATATAAAGGTGCGTCGCTGTCGTTGTTTAAATGCAAATGATGGGTTGGAAAGGCAAAATCCGCATTTTAAAAACAATGCCTAAATTTTTTGAGCCCGTGGATTTATCACGGCAGTTTATTGCATGGCTGCGACAATATGCATAATGATAGCAATTACAGAATACACAATGTTGAAAATGATTTTCAAAAGGCGTCAAAATATCATGAAGCAAAAGGGGGAAACAAGATGCAAAGAAAAGAGAGTGCAGAGTGAAGCTGGTAGTATATCATCCCATCTGGAGGTGTGGTACAGTAGGAGGCGTGTTGACTTGACAAGAGTGTTTGATATGTTGGGGGAAGGGAGCCTGCTGAACTGCGCGGCAGCATCATGTCACATCATAACTTCAGATAAAAGAGAGAGAAAAATGTTAAGTTAAAAACCTGAAAAAAAAGGTTGAACAAAGCAAGATTTGATAATCCATATTTTACAAGTCTTTTTTCAGTCATCAGTCATTTTTACCTGGGCTTATTTAGGACAGAACATCCAATTAACTGTTAGGGACCTATTAGCACAAGAAAACATATTGAGTGCAATAACTGGTGGGGAAACAACTGAGAGCAAATGTTGCATCTAGAGAAAGCTAACTCATAAATGCTTCATCATTTGCTTGTTGTTATTTTTGGTATGCTTTAGCACAGTGATACTGAAAACTGTGGGGCAGGCCCCCTGCATGAGGCATAAAGGCATCACAGTGGTGCAGCTGTGGCTCAGAAAGTAGATTGGGTCATTCATTCGCCGTCCGATTCTGACTACTACATACTAAACAGTCCATTTACCATTGCAGGCAACCTGTTCTCATGAACCACATGTTCATATAGCTACGAAAAGTCAAGCACTGTAAATTTTAAGCATTCCAAGTATTCTTTCGCTGTATGCACCCCAATGACTGCTGTTGCTGCTGCATAGGAAAGCAGTTGGCCGCCTAGGAAGGAGGTTGGGGTGGATGGGTGGATCATAAAACACAAGACTTTCAAAACAGGGAGTGGAGTTTGCTTCAAAAGGAAGACAGAAGACTTTCACCCAGGAAATGTGTGATCCTTGGGAGTGTTTTAATCCAAACCACGATCTTTTTCCTAAACCTAAAGGGTAACTAAAGTTTTTTTTCCAACCTGGACCCTATTTTCCTATGTTTTTGTGTCTAAGTGACTGATGCGAACAACAATCTTTGACATTGGTCCAGTATTAAGCTAGATTGCTGCAGTCTACAGTGGCAAAACAAGCTACATTGTGCAATTGTGCAACTCTTATTGACGTTCACAAAAGTGCTTGGTAAAATAAAGCACTTTTAGTGGACCAAATTGACGACTGGCAGCTCGCGGTGCTCTGTACCCGTCTCAAAGTCACCTATTCTCGGGTTAACTGAATCGCCAACTACTGCTGATATGACAAAGCACCACACGGAGCACCGCAGCTGGCGTTGCAGAGCTCTGTAGCTGCTAAACACATCTACTAACTGCTGCTGATACAACCGAGCTGTGACGGAGGTCTGTAGCAGGCATCACTAAGCTCTGTAGCGGCTTAACTAGCAACTGTCACTCAGCGTCATAGAGCTGGTAGCCGGCCACTGTAGCCGGTGTCATGTGACCAGCCTAGTTTCGTAGGATAATATACATATTGGTTTGCATACATTTTCGTACTATATCTTACGGACCCGTTCATGAGAATGCATTGTTGCAGGAGAGGAGTGACCAGGGGAAAATGTGTAAGGGAACTAAAGCTGAATGAATATGATTTATTTTGTCACAAAAAAGCTTTTAGGCTAGCATTGAAATCAAGATTCAGGTTGGCAATATACATTCAGATAGCAAAACAGCAAGGTAAGTAAGAGATGGTCAGAGTATACAAGATGTACAAAGATGAACACACACAAAATAAAGTCCGGACAATGCTCATGAAGCAAGCAATTTAGTCAACCCTGCTCTGGGCTTTCACTGTCACAGTAGTGGGCAAGCCTTGTGTCTAAAACTAATTCAAAGGTGAAAGAATACATGCAGTTTATTTTCTTGATAACATTGTTTAATAAATAGCATTACGGTTCATAAACATAATTTACAGAGAGTGGGGACAGTAAATTTAGTCTTGCTTTAGAAAAGGGACGTGACAGTAGAACATTTGGTATCCAGACCTGCATTTGCATAAATAAGCATGCTGTGTCAAGTTTATTGACACCACATTACAGGATTTGTGGTTATTCAAGAACACAAAATTAGAAAGTCTCCTCAGGTTTCCATGTGTGAAATTGACTTGTACAGCAGTAATTAAAATATATGAGCGTCTGTGCAGTTGCACACAGTCATGCATATACTGTAGCATTATATGCTGCTGATGTATGCTAAGTGAATGCTGTGTGCGAGTGTGTTCTCCCCTAACATAACAAAAACCACCCTCCGTCTTTGTCTGTCTACCTGAATCAGCACAGGACTCTCACACTGTCTTAACAGCATCCGGTCTAAACGAGGTGAGCGGAGTGGCCACTATGCCAAATGGACACATAAAAAGGAGACATTAATGGACTGAGAACAAACATAAATCTCCCAGCCGAGCCTTCCACTCCAATGCCTGCGTGAGCAGGCCGATGTAGAAAGAGAGGACAAAGACGCCCCAGGTGAGGCATATATCTCTGGCATCTAATTATACTGACTTTAAGTGCCAATGACATCACACATCCCACACGGAAAGAAGGAAAATACAATTATTTCTCCATTTATATGAAGAGTGTTGCAAGAAAGTATGCTCTGTGTGCTTTTTGAATGTTATTTGGCGTGACATTTCTGCATTATTAAATAGTGAAAACAAGCACCTTATAGAAGTCTTGCTCTGATATCTGATGCATTTCAGTATCATGGATAAAAACTGTTTTCGAGATAATATGTAATATTTTTATAATATGTACTGTATAAATGCAGGGTGTGTCAGTGGCATTTTGTGTTCTCACCTCACTTGCAAAACATGATAAAGAAAAATTAAGTATGTATTCAAAATGTGAATGTTAGCAGATACCTTGATATAAAACATGGGGGTATGATCATTCCAGGCACGATGAAACAAAATGTTTATGCCTACTCATCCACCCAGAAAAATGCCCCAACAGGTGCTCAATAGGCCTATTTGTACTGCAGGAAAATGACTGTCGAGGAGGTGCTTGTCATCAAATGTAGCTGAGTGTTGTGCAGAACAGTAGACAGCAAAATGATCCCCATTTTATGTAAATTCAAATGAGATCCATGATTTTGAAAGTGAATCATTCATGCACTTGTATGACTGATGACACACATTAAGAACAAATTATGGTTCTTCTTAACCAAATGCATGTATGGTAAGTACTTTGTTGACTACATTACGTCAGACTGGATCTATAAGAGACTTTGAAAAGGTAAAAAGCACTTCCACATAAATTAATGACTGTTTTGGTGCTCTCCACTGGCGATTGTTACAGCACAGTGGTGTCCAATCATGTGCTGTGGACTGAGAGGGTTTTCTTCCAAATAATCAACACACAAGGTGATTGCAGGTGATTTTACTGATTGCTTGCTCCCTTGTTCCTTGAAGATGCTGCAAGTTAATCAGTGAAAACAAACAGCAGCTGATGCAGCAGCTCGGTTGAAAGACAAACCTTTAGAATCTTGGCTACCTAAGACACCTAAAAAAGGAGGAAAAAAGACCACACTGACCCCAAAATGACTCATATTTACTGTAGTATACAAAGTATAAAATTTTAGAGCATTTTTTAATATGGCAACACATTCAACAAGGCCATGTAAATAATGGCCATGCTCCCTTTAGCTGTGCCATGCATGTGCATTTGATGAAATGAAGGAGGCATATGATAGCCTGGTCCTACCAGACTCTGGTACATTTCATTTGTACAGAGAGTTTGGCCACTCTCCATTGACAAGTGTTAACTTCCTTGAAGGTGGGTACTCTGTTGAAGATTAAAACTATTGAATCTGCCCAGAGCCATTCTGGATCTGCCATAACCAATCACTAATGTTTGGTCATGACGTCTGCTTAGCATCGCTAGTGTTAGCCTTCACCACTAAGGGAGCGAGCTGGAAAATCAAACTTTTCCCAAACCCCATGGGGAGGAAGGCCACAACATCATGGCCACCAACAAAACTCAGCAAACTCAAGATTGTTCTTGCTCAGGCTTTAACTTCTGGATATTCGGCAGCATTGCCACAACGGACCAAATGGCTTCGCTCACATCTTTCTCCGCCACCATTACGGAACTACAACTCAAACTAGCGCATGTCGTCAACGTCATCGTTCTCAGCCACTCCCTCTGTTCGTGATTGGACCAGAGAAAACCCAAGAATATACTGCAAACCCAGACGGTGTACTGAAGGAAAATGAAAATTGAGCAGAAGTACGTAGGAGGACGGAGCCAGGCTAGGCATATGAGGCTTCCAGGCTGTTTTCATGAACCATTTGTACATATAGCTATATGAAATTGCAATTTGTATGTATTCCACATATTTATTACTGTATGCAATATGCATTCAGATAAAGTTGCCGATATTTTCCTTGGGTCTGGGTGTTGAGCGGGCCAAAAAGGCGCTCCACACCAAAAAGTTGTAATTTTAAACTCCAGCCAATTTATGAGGACTATGGTTAACTGCTCCTCATTTCTCTGCAGGGTAAATCGAGACAGCTAGCTAGAGTCTGAATCTGAGTTTTCTGTTGCACAACTAAAACAATCTTTGAACAACAAGTTTTCCACCAAAACAAGTTCCTTCCCGAGGCTATTTTGCAGCGGCACCGTAGCTCCGTCCAGCGCTTAGCACCGCCCAAGACGATTGTGACTGGTTTAAAGAAATGGCAATAAACCAGAGCATGTTTTTCTCCCATCCCGGAATGCTGTGTGGATTAGCCAGACCCTCCTTGGCAGCGCTGTGGAGGAAGGTCTGGCAATGTGAGCCTACAGTGCATACGGAAAGTATTCACAGTGCTTCACTTTTTCCACATTTTGTTATGTTACAGCCTTATTCCAAAATGGATTCAATTGATTTTTCCCATTCACAATTTTTCACTCACCTTTTCCATCAAAACCCATAATGTCAACAAAAGTTTGTTTGAGATTTTTTCAAATTTAAAAATGTTTTTCTAAAAAAGATCATCCTTGTGTGTTACACAAGCTTCCAATTTGAAGTCCACCTGTGGTAAATTCAGTTGATTGGATATGATTTGGAAAGGCACACACCTGTCTATATAAGGTCCCACAGTTAACAGTGCACGTCAGACCACAAAACAAGCATGAAGTCGAAGGAAGGGTACAGAAAAATGTCTGCTGCTTTAAAGGTCCCACTGAGCACAGTGGCCTCCATCATCTGTAAATGGAAGAAGTCTGGAAGCACCAGGACTCTTCCTAGAGCTGGCCGTCCCTCTAAACTGAGTGATCGGAGGAGAAGGGTTTTAGGACCAATAACCCGATGGTCATTCTGACAGAGCTCCAGGGTTCCTCTGTGGAGAGAGGAGAACCTTCCGGAAGGATGACCATGGCTGCAGCACTCCACCGATCAGGCCTGTATGGTAGATTGGCCAGATGGAAGCCACTCCTTAGTAAAAGGCACATGGCAGCCTGCCTGGAGTTTGCCAAAAGGCACCTGACTCTCAGACCTCAGAAACAAAATTCTCTGGTCTGATGACAAAGATTGAACTCTTTGGCTTGAAAGCCAAGCGTTATGTTTGGAGGACACCAGGCACCGCTCATCACCTGGCCAATACCATCCCTACAGTGAAGCATGGTGGTGGCAGCATCATGCTGTGGGGATGTTTTTCAGTGGCAGGAAGTGGGAGATTAGTCAAGATTGAGGGAAAGATGAATGCAGCAATGTACAGAAACCTCCTGGAAGAAATCCTGCTCCAGAGCGCTCTTGACCTCAGACTGGGGAGACTGTTCATCTTTCAACAGGACAACGACCCTAAGCACACAGCCAAGATATCAAAGGAGTGGCTTCAGGACAACGCTGTGAATGTCCTGGAGTGGCCCAGCCAGAGCCCAGAATTGAATCCCATTGAACGTCTCTGGAGGGATCTGAAAATTGCTGTGCACCGACGCTCCTCATTCAACCTGATGGAGCTTGAGAGGTTCTGTAAAGAGGAAGGGGCGAAAACTGGCCAAATATAGGTATGCCAAGCTTGTGGCTTCATATTCCAAAAGATTTTAGGCTGCAATTGCTGCCAAGCATGCCACAACAAAGTATTGAGCAAGGGCTGTGAATACTTATGTACATATTTTCATTCTTAATTTATTTTATTTTTTTATCTTAAACTTAACTGCAACGACTGCTCAAACAACCGTAACCTCACAGTGCTCTCTGTACCTGGATCACAATCCTCTTTTGTTGGATGATTAAACTTAAAGGTCTCTAAACTTATGTCATGTCACAGGTCATCATGTGACCAACCGGCGGTTACCATAATTTCATAGGATATCAAAAGAATTTTTTTTTTTTTTTTCTTTGCTTCGGTTATGATTCTTAATTTATATCCTGATCAAACCGCAGCACATAATGTGGCAAATGCTGTTGTAAAGGTTCATTAGGATGTTGACTATTAGTTTTCCTACCAATGTTCATAAGAACCTATTCTTCTTTCACCAGGCTCACTGCCCCCAACAGTAATAGATTTCATATCTGAAGGTCACTGCTGTCATGCATAATTAGAAAGTAGCAAGACCTTGAATAAAAGCTACCTCAAGCTAAATTACACAATTTTCTCATCTGATCACATACAGACCTTTCCATCTCTTGAAGTGGGTGTAAAATAGTGAGTGCATGATTCTCTGTAGGACAAACATCCATTAATACAACGGAGTACATTGTTGCTATTTTGGGAGGGATATTAAAGTTTTCATGATTGAGCTCTAAAGATTGCACAGTGATTGACATCAATGTGCCATATGTTGGAACAAGAATTCGAAACCGACATCAACTTCATAGCACCATGTTGGCATTGGCGTAACGAGCTGCACCTGGTGCTGCAATGCAATACAGAGCCCAGTGATTAGTAATGGGCTCCTGTGTGAATGAGAAGTGGATTTTAAACTATAGGGAAGTAAATTAATGAAAGAGTTGCAGTGAAAAGGAAGCAGTAAATGACTCATCAGTTGCACCAAACTGACTACGCTGAGTCTTACACAAAGGTCATACAAAAATCCATAAGATCAGGTTCACTGATTTTAAAAAGTCATAGCTTTCATCTAATCCACTGGGCGTGTCTGTGCTGTGTTCCGGATGCTCCACAGGTCCCGCGAGCAATCGCGGCCATTCAAGTCAATGCTTGATATTCCACCAGCTGCACCACGGCGCGTTCCAGAACCATGCGGGAAGCGGCTCTCCGCTCCACTAAAGATACGTGCCAGGTCTATTTTCACGCAAAATTTGGCTCTCAATGAGTTGTTGCTCTAGAGGTCCCATCCTATTGGACCTTATCAAATGCTGCTTGTGGTTGGTTTCCTTGTTCAGGTTTATGCCTCGGTTTCCTTTTACTTAACCTTCATTAAATTGATATTGTTCTTGAATAGTGTGACCTTTTTGATACATTACACTATAATTCAAAAGATCTGTGAGGAACAAGAAAATTAGGTTGTGAGTGGAAGATCAACACACAACAAATGTCTAGCTTTATTTACATGGTGTTAGGGGCTGAAGGGTTTTGTTGCTGAGACATCTAAACAAGATACTCGACAGTCTTCTCTCATATTTTCATCTCAGCCCACAGAAATATGCCCACAATCTGTCAAAGTAGGGCAGAGAAGATTTAATTTTCTGATTAAGTATTGTACCGTGCAGATTTCTACGCTATAGCAGACACTGGTGGTGTAAGACAAAACAAAGGTATTTAAAATTCAATATAAAGTTATAAATAATATGAAACTGAACTTAAAATGTAAATGAGGAACCTTGTATATAGGCTTGTTTTTTATCAAATTTGCATCTGTGCATGAATAATGTATGCCCCCTTCCCTTTCTGGTTGGCCAAAGTAAAGAATTTTCCAAAAAAATGGGTCATAAACTGTTTTAAACCCTATACACATTTCTTAGTGATTATCTGTAGTGAAAATACATCACAAAATGCCTATTTGAACTTCTCCAAGGATACCGTGTATCCCTAAATACATTATTCAGATCATCAATGAAATAAAGACATGCCCATTTATTTATTTATTTATATATATTTTTTTAACTCTGAGGAGATCTGGGTGTGCAGTTGCCTTGTCAGGTTTTTATTTCATTATTAATCATTTCTGGTGAAAGTGTAAACAGTGCAGGGCTGCAACAGAGATTGCTCAGCAAACCTAACTGTATAAATTCAAGCTAGTATCAATAACACATGCTTGATGTCTTCCAATTCAGAGGCTTGATTCTCCAAAGGACTCCAATAGCCCAATTACACCTGGAATTAAATTATGATCAGTATCTGCAAAAGGAAAAGTGCATGCTAATGCAAGGTGTAAATGGTCACAGAATACATTGAGCTTGGAATGCGATAGGTTTGGTCATACCACATTCTGGAGGCAGCACGCATTGTGATTGGCTCTCAGACCCATTTACACTTGTCAATTTATGTGGCTTGGGTACCAGATTGGATAGCTTTCCAATCTCAGAAAAGCTAAGTGTAAACGCATCCAAGATGGACTGAAATCCAGTGGTAATCTGAAAATGTCAACACATGATGGACAACTGTACCTGGGTAAAGATAAATACTGTTAACTCATAACTTTTATTTTAAAGTGAAATGCCCTGTGAATAACATGTCCTGGCTACCAACAAATACAGATTAATTTTTACCTACTAACCTGACGCGCCAGATGGTTTGTTACACAGAACCATCTGAGAAGCCGTCACTGGAAACTGTTAGGAAAAGGACAGGCATGTGTATGTTCAAAAGTTGTTTTATTGGTGCAACAGAAAACTTAGATTGGACAGATAGTCTAGATTAGCTGTCTGGATTTACCCTGCAGAGATCTGAGGAGCAGTTAACCATAGTCCTCAGAAATCGACCGGAGTTTAAAATTACAACACAAAGAAAGCGGAAGGTAACGGACATCTGGCTGAAAAGAGTGACATCCGGCGGAATTTCCAGCGGCACCAGGAGCAACCCCGGAAGTGGAACGTCATGGATATAGACTACTTGAAGGCTGACAGGATAGACTTTCGTATCATATGTGATCGTGTGAGAATCGCGGGATCTGGTGATATCACTCAAATCCAGCTGTTATGCAAGATAATTTATTTAGGTAGTAATGTCCTTAATGTTTCCTGCTAAGTTTTAAAAACTTAACATTTGATTGGTATGCATTATCCAGCTGGGTGACACAGACACTTGGCTTGCAAGATGTGTTTTTATATAATTTGAGAAAAGAAGCTGAACTAAGCTAGTATTTGTACTACTGTATAAAGGAGCTTTGGGAATCTTAGCCAGTGTCATGATATAACAAAAGAACAGCTCACCCACACAGGCGGAATACTGAAGATATTCTTCACTGTTTGCTTAGAGTTTAAACATTAAGATTTTATTATCTGCTCCCATTTTGTGTCTGAAAGGAGTTCAGCAGCTTGTTTCATGTCAGCAAAAGAACTTATGAAAGAAACAAACGGTTCTCAAACCGATGGGAGTTGAAGTAAGTCTGTAGGGGAGTATACAAATAATATTCCTAACTTACAAGGAACTATCAGAAGCACTCATAGCAACAAGGACAGCTGACAGTTTGACAAAGTCAGAGAAGGATGTGACTGACAGCGGTTGGAGAGCTGCAGTTTTGTCTCAGTCCTGATGAGACGACTCGACACTTCCACTCAGTGATTTATTCTGTCTCAAATGATGCAGGAAATTACTTCATCAGAGCTCCCGTGTTAAATGCTTGTTTGTTGAAAAAGGCCGCTGTTTTGAAATTCAGTCATGATGGGAAGTTTGTATTCATTATTACAAGGTTTGATTTATATTTCCATTTCCACGGTGCAAGTACTTTTCAAACATACTTACTACACTTCTCCTTCCCCTCTTTCTCACCTGTACTTTTTGTGTATTTTTTATTTATTTTTTACATTGATTACGTTTAGATTATTTATATGAGGTGTATGGTCTTACTGCTGCGTAAGACCATACACCTCATATAAATAATCTAAACGTACCAGTTGTCTCTGTAAATTCTTACTCACCATCATTGTCATTCGATTTTCTGCTTGTTTGCTGTGTCCAATAAACACTGATGTTGCAGCTGTACATGTAAAACGCATCTCTTATCCTAAACCACACGACCAGGCTTACTGAACAGGAACAGTAATTGGGTATAGATAACATCAATGTGCAATGAAGAGTAGTATAAGCAAATATTCTGTATTAGTATTACTTTTATTTAGCTGTTGACATTTCTAACCCTGTCCCCTGAAATATTGCATTCATATGGCCTACTGATACATGTTGTTT